>NC_056734.1:559814705-560107205 GCF_019279795.1 Protopterus annectens
GTAACTTATCCCCAGCACTTCTAATGATACATTTAAGGCAGTTGTGCACTCACATAGGCATACACCTACCTAACTTACCCCCAAACTAACACTCCTATTACTACCTCTAAGGCAGTCATGCATTTGCATAAATGCACACACACACACACACACACACACACACACACACACACACACACACACACACACACACACACACACACACGCGCACACATACACATTCCACAAACATCTACATAACTTACCCCCTCACTAACACCTCTACTTCTACCTCTGAGGCAGTCATGCACTGGCATGCACAAAAACACACACACACACAGACACATCCCACATACACCTACCTAAGTTACCCCATCATTAACACCTCCTACTGCTACCTCTAATCATTCATGCACACATACACACACACACACACACACACACACACACACACACACACACACACACACACACACACACACACACACACACAATTTACCCCCTCATTAACACCCCTACCGTATCTCTATGGCAGTCTTGCACTCACACAAGTAGCCCCACACATACAACACTACATTACCACTAAATTCCACAGCACTTACTTCTACCATGATGGCGTAACCATGCTAGTCTATGCAAATGAGCAATTATCTAAATCGCTCAGCTGTGTAAATACCTTATCATAGGCAATTTCAGGTGTCAGCACATGGCTAATTACCATATGCCTCTCCCCCAGACTGCCTCATTAGCAAGTAGCATGGATGCTGAAACATCCCACTACAGTACTGCATGACTTTGTGCATAGGTGCCATGATAGGTTTGTCTTTCATTTCCAAAAGGTTACATCAAGGTGTTTACATCATGTGCACCTCATAGTAACTTTTATAAATTCTACGCATTAACTAAGCATACTTACTGACATCATTCTCAAAATATTTTCACACCTAAAATTGGATTGTATTTATTGTACCCTTAAATGGCATTATGTATTTTGCTTTATTATATTGCATAACTGCTGAGTATGTCACTTCTCTGTTAGTGCACTGTATATTCTAAATGCCTGTCAGCATAATGTAATCAGTAACACAGAAAGCTAAAAATAAGCTGAAGCCTGCACATCAGGGGTTTGACTCTTAGAGCCTCTGTTCATATTGTCTAATACCAAACAAGTTACTTACCTGGGCCAAAGATCCAGAGTAACATTTAAATTAGTTTTGTAGCTATTATCCTTTTAACAGAGAATGAAAATACAACTTTGGTGTATATTATGGTGGGGACTATGTAGCATATAAATTAAATTAGCAAAGTAGAATTTTCTTAATTGAGCGGAACACGGCTAAATGCACAAAGTGGCCAAGGAAGGCTTTCGTAAACAGATCCATCTCTCTTAAATAAACAGACAGCAGACTTGGTAAGTAGTATAACTGTATGTCACAATGGGTGGGTCTTGATCATTCACCCTAGCTGACCTTTTGTCATTAAACTGTGACCCTTAGAGAATCATGGAAAATTTCTAAAACTGAGCGCCTCCATTCACACTGATATCATTTACAAGATGTTACTAATAGTTTTGACAAGTTGTGGAATAAATAATTTACAATGAAGAATTAATCGAAGTATAACAAAATAGTTACATAACTGGTGGCTAAAAATAGCCTAATGAAACTACATAAGAAAATGGGAAGTGAAGGGTCAGTATGAGGGCTTTATTTACCTTCTATACAAACCGCTGATAAAGATGCGCCAAAAGAATAGCATATGCCAGATGCGTAGGAAAAGTAAAGCTGCAGACAAAATATACACTGTCAAATGGTCATTTTATTTCACAAAATATCCTACTAAGGAAACTGTCATCTAGAGTAAGAGACAGCAGAGAAAGCAAAAAGCTACAAGATCTTGTAATTGTGGTGGATAAGAAACTGGCCTTCAAAATATACATAGATGCTATACGCAAGAGGGCAACCAGGAAGCAATACTGACCACTGAGATTCAAAAATCCACGAGACCCAATGTCATTAAAGGCAGCCCTTTAACTCCGTCTAATTCCAAGGGCGTAGCCAGGATGTTTGGAACTGTATAGTCACTTGTACACCAGCCTTCAGAATAGAGCTAAGTGATCACACTCTAGTGCAGTTCAAACCCTGGACATTACACATTTTTGGACAATATACATTTTTGCTGCTGAGAAGGTAAAAAAAAAATCAACTTCTGAAATGGCAGACTGAAGCAAAAAGCCCATTTAGCCATCCAGACATTTTGGAAAATAAAAACCATTCAACAAAATATGTAACCGTAAACAACTTTACTAACCGTTTAATTTAAATTCACAATGTGGGATGAGTATGCAATCCTTAAAAAGTTAGAAAATTCAATTACACATCAGTAAGAAGGCTGAATGCCTTAGGAATCACTCCTGTATAGAAAAGCTAGGACTGCTGAATTAGTATTGCTTATCCTACAGAATATGGGGAGGAAACAGGACAATATTATATAAAGAAAAGAAAGATCAGCACTTTGTCATGGAATTAGGGTTAATGAAACTTCCAGATTATAAATGTCATTGTACATCATTACTAAAATAGCCCTGAAACAGGGCTACCTGAGAGGCTAAAGAGAGTTTTTTTTTAATATTGACAAACTGCTAACTACTGCAAAACTGCAAACTATCCTTTCACCAGGCAGCTTTATCTACTAAAATGTGCTGATACTGCAATTTCAGCAGCAAATTCATAAAATGATATACAGAAAAAAAACCCAATAAAATCAAAATTGCCAGTTTTGCAAAAAAAATGGATATTTGTTAGACTTCATTTATTTAAAAAATGCAGTTAAAATTCTTAAATGCAATATCTGAAAGACAGCAGCTATGGATTAGATCCCTTTACTACTAGTAAGTAGGAAGCATATGCATCGGGCCTCTCTTTTTCTGGTATAACAATCTACTGACTGATTAAATGGCTGTTATACACCAGTCATTTAAAAAAGTAAGAAATATCTTTAAAAAAAAAAAAAAAAACAGTTCCAATGTGTAATACAAATAATCAGAGCTTGACCATTGGTGAAACATAATTTATTCACTCACATTGAAATATACCCAATTGGGCTTCATCCGTACCTCTCAACAGTTCAGATTTTTGCCTCATAATTTTAGTCTGTTCCTCATAAATTTTTGGTTTTCTGGTGAATTATTGGCAAATTCTTGAGGACTAAAGTCAGAAAATGTTAACAGACATTTAAATTTTAGGCTTCACACCCTTCAGAAAATGTATGCTAATACAAAACCTGTCATTCTATCAACTTTCTAAGCCTGTAAGAACAGTATTTAAAAACTGTCCCTATTTGGGACCTTTGTCCACCATTATTTATGGCTTTGAGCAGATTTCTTAGTCTAATAGGTTGAGAGGTATTGTCACCTTTGTGGCCAAACTTTACCAGCTGTAGATAAATACTGCTTCATCCACATCTGAGTAGAGTATTACTATATAAAGTGCCACCTAAGACTGTGGTGCTGCAACATAAAACAGATGCTGCAAAATTGGGGAAACTATAGTATAATTAGTGGATGAAACTTGTCAAGGATAAAAATAAGAGAGGTGGTAAATGACACCTCATTCAGAAATTAATTGAACAAGAAAATGGACAACCGGAAAACAAGAATTAAACCAGCTAGGTATACAGATGGTCATTTCACATGCGTTTCATCTGATCTTAGTTATTTATGATGGCAAAGGCTTGAAGTGTGCGGTTTTCCAGCAATATGTAACAAACTGAAAGAGAGAGCATAAGTTCATATTCCACTAGCTCCAGCCCAAAGGGTGTACTCAGCTCAAATACTGTGTCCATATGCACCACCATCAACTGTAAGACCAGGTGTTATTCTGGAGACTGGCAACACCACATTCTGAGAACAGAGACAGGGTGCTGTAGTGCCACTATTTATTTTCATACACCCACCCACTTGTACATACGCACGCACACACACACACACACACACACACACACACACACACACACACACACACACACACACACACACACACACACACACACACACAAACACACATACATGCAGACACACTAACCCACACAGTCACAAAACAAGCATATGCATATGTATTCAAGAGATTTTTCCACATAGTCCCTATGCACAGACCTCCTGACCAGATGTCATATAACATACTCACTGTTAGTGTATCAGTGTAACTGAGCCATACTTCTGAACCTCTTAGTGCAAGAAATCTGGACAAAGTCTGCAATAATGGGGGGACAAAGGCCTAAAAACAGAAACAAATGTTAACTATTATTGTTAAAAAGTTGCTGGCATAACAGGCTATATGTTCACATGCATTTTCTGATGGATGCAAAGTCTGAAACTCAAATGTATGTCAATATTTAGTGACTTCAGTCCTCAGTAATTTGCCAGAAAACCATAAACCAAAAATATGAGGTTAAAATCTGGATGTTTTGCAAAAATCTGGACTGTTAAGAGGTATGAACCGAGGGGATGCGAACACAGGATTTTATAGCATTCAGCAACCCATCCCACATAAGCATTTCCAAATATATCCTGTTTTCAGTTTCCTCCTCATGGATGTTCCAGTATCTCACTATTGCTTCCAGCTCCAGTGCATCATTTGCATCAAATCATGCAGCAGATAAGTCTTCTTCCTCTTTCACAAGCTAAGTGTGATACGAAAGATGTTGTGGAAGATAGTGAGACTATGGTAATATTTACATACCCTTTAATATGCATAAAACCCACAGAGTTCATTTGTAACATAAATAACGTTTTACTAAATTACCAATGAGGATTTAGTTACATATAATCAAAGACAGCAATAATTACAGAACATACAAAGTAAATTGATTACAAAAATTGTAGAGTTCTGAGAGGAAGACAAAGAGACTGTCTAGCTAAAGAAATAATTCTAATGCACTCGACACTCTTGACCCCTTACCTTATACAGCCAGAATTACAAGAAAGGGCAGTCTCAAGAGATTCTTACTGGAAGAAATAACCACAGAGCACTGTTTTACTTCCATTCCCAGCTGGTCCATATTAAGTATTTTTCTAGGCTGAAAATAAGCTTAGAATGTCAGGAATTTGTTTTTGCAAAATAAAGAAATGAATGGAAAGCAGTGTCAAAAATAATGTAAGCAAACTGTAAACAGTTCTACTTTTTAGCAGTCACCAGAAAACAAAGCCACTTGCTGTATTTTTTAAGGAATCCATACCACAACTACATAAGAGTGCTCTGTCTTAATTTTATTTTCTTTTTGCTCCCACATCGGCTGGCTGTCAAGTCTCCACTAAATTCTTATTGATCCTTAGTTGACTAGGTTAATCCCACTAGGCCAGAAGCCTTTTTTCAGGGGATACCCAATGTGGTATCTATACTATGAGGGGAAATTTGGCCAGGGCATCAGAGAACTTTCAGTATTCTTTTTGACGGGTGCCTTGGGATCTTTTACATCTACCAACAACTCAGGTACAAGCGGCCCAAGATTAACATTTCATCTGAAGGGCAACACACTCAGGAGTACACCCCCCCATGCTGCACTGTAGTGTCAGCAATCCATCTACCCAGTGTGGAAATTGAACTCACAGCCTCTTGCATCAAAGGAAAGTGTACTACTTGTTACACCACTGACACTGTATGACTTAAGCCCTTTCATTCCCCTGTGGTAGGAAGTACCCTAAACTACAGAGGGAAGAGATGCCCAGAAGGCAGTCATGAGGTTTACTAATATCCTGACTGGCATCCTAGTTATGACAGCAGTTGGATACAACTCTTCAAGAGTTCCATGTGTGGCTGGCAGTATTAGATGTTCCATGACACTTACTGTGCACATCTCATCTTTACTGTTTTTTTTGTATTTCATAACTAATGCAATGATGATGTTGTATCATGAAAGGTAGTTTAAAAGAATAAAATAAGTATACATTTTTCCTTTAATCTTTTTCCAGTCCTCCCACCATGACTGCTATCTAACCCAGTGTTACTAATCATGTCCACCTATTTTACATGTATGCGGATGGGAGCTTCTCTTGATGTGATCATCAGCCAGGCTGCCATCAGGGGATTTTTCAGGTGCTGACCTAACTTTATTTCTGTGGCAGCTAATGCACATGCCTGCCAAAGTGAAGCCCTGTTACACTGTTTCCCAAGTTCCTGTATACTTCGCCATGCATCCATACTACTTAGAAAAGACATTAATGAGGTATAGACTGAAACTGAAAAGAGGTTATTCCCATGAAAGTGACCTCTAAAATAACCCAGTGCAACTGATGTAAATTGTGCAGTAACATATAAGATAATTATCTGAAAATGTAACACATATATCAAATCTTAGCTACAGTTTTAAATTTAACAGAAATTATGTCCTATTTGTAAATAGTTTGGAACTTATTTGTTGCATTTAAAGAGTGTTTTAGTATTTTTTTATGTAAAATAAGTTCACAGCTGGGCATGTTTCATTGAAGAAGCAAGTATGTATGGAAAATATAACATTTTATAATTAGTTTGACGTTTTCCCCTTGCATATGTTTTTGGTCACTATAAATATTTATTGAGTGATTGATTGTGCCGACTGGAAATCTCCATGTGTACAGAATCTGTTTACACTGGATTCCTGAATGGAAAGGTCGAAGGTCTTAGACAAGAAAATAAGAACAAGACTTCAGAACATTTGTAAGAGTTGTTAGTTCTTTGCAATAAATAAAACTCATAGGTAGCAGGTTAAGAAAGGTTGAATCTGTGCACAGTGGAGCGTATTACAGTAGGTGAAGCAAGGGGGTATAAACACAGATGTGTTAAATGAAAGCATAGTGAATGCAGGTACAGTTTGTTATATATTTGCAAAAATGCTCACTTTCATTGGTACATTAGTAAACAGGTTTGATTTTTAAGCCAAAAGTCAAATTGTCTTCAGTAATTTAGATTGCAATATACACAATTTGATATTTTCTACTTGCTATATATGTATCAAAATTATTTTTGAAGAAGGTTAAGAACTAGTTCATTCTGATTGTAAAGGAAGATTACTCTGCAATTTTAGAAAGTGCTCATAATATACCTCTCATGTTTTTTTATTATTAGTTTGGCAATCTAATGTTAATTACTCAGTGTGCTCCAGGTATAGACTTTCAAGTATAACCAGATCAGATCTTACATTATAGACTAGGTATAGGTCAGCTCCAAGTAACATATATGAGACATAATATAATGACAGGTTTTGAAGCATTTCTAAATAATTAAAATTTTCCAACCTTATTAGATTTCTGTTAAGGAATTTTGGTCATTGTCCCTTTATTCAAATTGTTTCAGGTAGCTTGTTCAATGGCTGCAGAATGCAACTCTGTATTTGCGAAAGGATTGTATCAGTGAGGTGCGGAATGGTACAATGAGCTCTTTGAAATGTGTACACATTTTTATTTATTTTATTTTATTTAGTTTGTCTACCATGGTAGTGCACTGATCACAATAGACTATTTGCAAGCACAGCCTGGGTGAAGAAATTCACACACACACACACACACACACACACACACACACACACACACACACACACACACACACACACACACACACACACACACACACAAATAAATAAAACAGAAGAAATTCACAAACATGGTGTAATCACAGAAGTTAGACAGTCCCATGGACAATTGAAACAATATATAAATAAAAGACAAACATTAATTAATTTTGGTAGTAAATATTAGTGGGAAGCAGCAGTTAAGAACAGAGAGCTGAAGTAGAAGGGGGAGGACGTTAGGTGGTGTCCAGTGGAAAAGCACTTGCACTCAGATTTTTGATGGAGGTGCCTTTTGAACTGTGCTCTGAATGTGGGGAGAGAGGAGACTTCTTTTAGGTGAAGAGAGAAAGAGAGAAGGATTGCTAGAGTTTGGGTGCAAGAATGGAGAAGGAATGGCCAGTACAATGCAGTCTGGTTTGGGGAGTCTAGAATGAGGCAGTTAATTGGGAGAAGTTGCAGAGGTTGTGGGGGTGGTTTTATAATGGAGATTGGCTGCATGAGGTGGGAAAGCAACTGGTTGAAGTAGTTTGAAAAGAAGAGACTTTAGGAGTAGCTCAACTCTGTAGGAGACAGGGAGATATTTGGCTTCAGAAAGAGGGTGCAGTGGTCTTCCCAGGGGGTGGGGATTGGATATGAATGATATGAAACAGCAAATTTTGTTTTTAATGGACTGGAGAGTGGATGAGTTTTTTTTTTTTTCTAGAGGCTGTGGCTATGATGGGGAGCCTATCTTTTAGTTGAGCAAGGAAGACTCCTTTCCCTATTGTAGCTCTAGTTGTTCTGGGGGATAGGAAGATATTTTCCCTTTAGAATTAGATGGGCTGTAGATACTCTTTTTCTGACTTTGGTAGATGCTCTGGCTAAAGTTTAAATTGTTGTCCACCATTTCAGTGGATCTTCAAGAGTGATGTCTTTTTTATGATATGACTATGATTTTGTAATCATATCTTATATCTTTTATTACCAGTCTCATGAGGCTACATTTATTGACACAAAAACAAGGTAATTTCTACTACATCAGGTCTGTATTTTATATAGACATTCTTTAGAAAACTTCCTCACAGTAAGACGCTGTCCGGTTCGATTCTCAGTTAGAGCGTCTTCTGCGTGGAGACATGCGTGAATGGGCGTACCTTCGTTGAAGGTTGTACATCAGGGCTGGCAACTCGGTACATAAAAATCAACTGCCAATCATTAGCGGACCGGAGTTCCGCTGTGACGACCCCTAACTGGGAAATGCCGAAAGACACATTCATTCTTTAGAAAACTTCTGCTTCTTTTATGGAAGTTATTATGTTATCCACTTTGCAATCTTCGTGCATATTTGGTGTTCCAGAGCTCCTTTCCTGGTTTCACATCTGAGAAGTCTAGACCAAAAATAACTTGCCCATTACAGAGACTGATGGGACATTACTTGTAACTCTTATCAATATGTACAGATAACCTTCTACCTTGACCCACTGCATCTGGTATCTTAACCATTGTTTCATCCACTGAACTACATTTGGACTGACACTTCATGCATTTGATTTTTCAGTTATTCCCTTATGGACAAGAGTGTTGAATTCTTAGCAAGTTCATGATAACCACCATGTAGTGTCAAGCCTCTCATCGGGTGCTGCTGTTGTCTCTTCAAAGAATGTCAGAAAATTCAGATTGCAAGACTTCTTTTAAACAGATGCATACTGATCAATAGCTGACAGAAAATGACATACCAGTTGTTCTGTTTAACTCCCTTTCTCTCCATAATTTTCCACACAATAATTGTGTATCAATAGAAAGTGACACTGATGATGTTCTAAATGAATATAATATATACACAGTCCTAGAGCACGAAAGATAAATTCTGTAAACTGAAATTGACTGACTTGCAAATATATTATTATATTGTGTGATTATACAATGATTAATTGAAAGAAAATCAGTAATGCATTAAGTGATTAGTAGGTACATATACAATCTGAAAGAGAGTTGAGTCAGGGCAAAAGTAGAAATACTAAAAAACTCAGTTGTTGGACATTGGAGCAGTTATAAATGGGTCTTATGGAGATTCCTATTTGTAGCCTGTGAAAATCTTTTTCTCTGTAGATAATATAGAAAACTGAAACCTTTGGATGCCACTAGGTAAGCTACTAAAACCATCTGCACCACTGAGCTTGCAGCCAGTGCTACTGCTAAAGGAAAAGGACACTTCACATGTTAATGTGCTTCAGGCTTCTTAAAGCAATTATTTTTTGATATGTATGGCTTTCTAACCCATGAAAAACTCATCCTCCTTTGAAAAATTAAGCATTTAAGCATAATGCTACTTTTCCTTTCAGTGAAAATGGACCCATACTGACAACCTAAGCTGATGACCTAGAAGAAATATCCCCTCTCTTATCAGTCATACATGCAACCGTTTTCCTTTCTATACTGAACTTTGATGAAAGTGTACTCAGGTGTTTATAGCTGCTGACTGTTAGGCTAATTTTATTCTTTAATTACACTGATAACACTTACCTAGCAGTTGGCTGATGAAACTGATTGTTTCTGATACTCAGAATTACACCTTCGTCAGGTCTGTCCTTGTGTAATTTTTCTGTTTTGGCTTGTTTTACTTACCAGAGAAGGAAATGAATAGCAGATCTTATTAATGATTGGCTCTTTGAAGGCACATGACCTCTGTACTCTCCAGGATTTCAAAAGAATTCAAACAGTTAAAAGTTACTTTCATACTTAGTGAGA
The DNA here is from genome assembly GCF_019279795.1 of Protopterus annectens. NCBI lineage: Eukaryota > Metazoa > Chordata > Ceratodontiformes > Protopteridae > Protopterus > Protopterus annectens. The sequence continues at coordinate 559,824,954 of NC_056734.1, forward strand.
CAGTACAGCCTCCCTCCCACCCCAACCCACATGTGATCATAGCTGCTCAGGGTAAGCAAATACGTTTACATGATCTGTGAAATAAACAACTAAATAAATAAGTAAACAAATCTGGAATGAGCATCTGCTCACTGCCATAACGTCTAACTTGACTATACCATATTTCCCTGTCTTAATACACACTTTTTAGGCATGGAATCTTTTCAGCTACTGTAATTATTCCACTGCTGGCCACCATTATTTAATACAAGATCTGTTCTTTAGTTAAGCCTGCTTTCTCACTGTCTGCTACTACAGTTTACCCTGATTTTATAACAACATTAATTGATATATATAGACTTGAAAACTCACATCTATAGTCAAGAACTGATTGTTTTCATGGACAACAGCTGCAACACTGGAATCCAGCTGACCTACCCTGTTCACCCTCACTCCACTCCGGCTCACTCTGCTCCCCTACCCTGCCCACAATTCTCACCTCCTCTCCTTCCACACGTCCACTGAACAGAGCCCATTTACATCTACTCCAAGCCAACCACACATTGCCAAATCATATTCTCCATATTAATTTCTCTCCTTCATTCACCCCTACAATCTCTAAAGTACACACCAGTCTCCACCCACTTCCACAGTATTTATCTCTTATAATTGCCCTGCTCCTACTTCACACCCTCCCTTTTTCCCAGGCACCTATCTCACAGACCACCTTCTGCTCTACTATCCTAGCCCATACACCATTTTGGCCATATTCTAACTACATCAACTCATTATGAAAATCATCCATAAATAAAATAAATAATAAATAAATAAACCCATGTATTCAATCTCCCATTTTTTAATAATTATTGCCAACTTAACTTCCTATCAGCACTCCTGCAACAACTACTAAACTTCCCTTTCTCTCACACTGGCAGCATGATTAACAGTAATACTAGCAACCACTTCCCCATTACTTCCTCCCTAATTCACACCTCCACCACACTATTCTATAAATGCAAACTAGTCCTCTATCTTACCACATCAACCAACAAATGCCCCAGATACATAAGGAAATCATGGTGGCTTTTCAACCATAAATTAACCCTCCCAATGGAATTAAGTGGTGATGTGTGCCCAAACCCAGGCCCAACAAACTCTTCCACTCTGGCCCACTCACTCGGTTAAAGAGGTCTGCTTATCTTAAATGTTAACATGTGAAGCATGCACATTAAAATTCCTGAGGTACATGCTTGGAAAGCTCTCCTATTAACTTGGCATTCTGATAAGCACAGAAACATGGCTAAAACTAGTAACTCATAATGAGAAAGTGGACCCCCCTGACTATAATATAAGAAGATGTGATTGAATAAAAAGGAAAGCATGTGGTGTAATCATAATAAATAAACAAAATTTCAATCTGATTACTCACTCACTAACCCTCCTACAACTTGTAATGCAGAAATTCTCATGACAGCCCTCAAAATAAACAGGCATAAAATATAACCATCATAGGAGTATATATCTCAACAGGCAATACCTATGACACCTTTGAAAAAATACTGTCTTGGGACTGGGAATGAACAGTATCAGCCATGAAACCACAATACTAGATGACTTCAACATTAAATAGTCATCCCTCCAACAAGACTCATCCACAAATCACATTAACCTCTGTGGATTCTCCCAACTTGTAAAAAATGCTACAAGACTCAACAAAAGCAGTGATAGACAAAGTCTCCTTGTTTGGATTCTTACTAATAATCCTATCAACATTGCCTCCGTGGGCATCCTGCTCAACAATCTCACTCATTATCTTTCTGTGGATGGAGTCAGGAAACATATAGTTACCCTAAGAACCCACCACAGCAACATATCATGCAACATATCTAACTTTGACAAAACCTCTTTCAGAACTGAACTACAACTGGTAAACTGGACTCAGCTAAAACATGAAGTTGTTTCTCTATTTAATCAGCATTTCAGGCATTTTACTCAACAACATGCCCCTATTAGAAACAAAAGGGTCAAATTCAATCCTGCTCCCTGTCTTAACAGAGAAACAAAAAAGCTAATGAAAGAAAGAGATAACACTTGGCTCCTCTGGAAGGAAAAAGACACTGAATCCAACCTTCAGAAATACAGACAATTAAGAAATCAAACTATAAACTTAATTAAATCTGACATAAAACAGCTTCAAACTACTCTACAACATTCCAGACTAACAAACCCAAAAATACTCTGGTCATCAATAAATAAACTGATGCACCCTGGCAATAATTAATAACTGACACCAACAACTTATGACTTCTCTGATAGTATAGCTAGCCAGTTCAGTGCATACTTTGTCCAGTCAGTAACATATCCCCTAAAAGATAAACCCCAAACCCACCACTTAAAGAAGAAACTAACCTCTCTCCTTTTAAAATCTTTCTCCAAACAGTTCCAACCTCCTAAATCAAAATAACTTCTCCTACAACTAAAAACAACAACACTGGCTCTGACAACCCCCCCCCCCCAGCCAAATACATCAAAATGTCAGCTGACACTGTAGCCTACCCTATATCCATCTTAATCAACTGCTCCATTCCAGAAAGCTATGTTCCTATACTTTGGAAGGCATCCTATATCTTGCTACTGCATAAAGGTGGCAAGTCTACAGACTTTACTAACTAGTGTCCTATTGCTGTCCTATCCATTCTATCCAAGATCTTTGAAAAATGCATCCACCATCACTTCCTTAACTCCATACTTAATAATAAACTTATCTCCCCAACCTAGCATGGCTTTCACCAACACCACAGCACTATTTCTGCAATCCTCAACTTCTCCACATCCATTAACACAAACAGAAATTCTGGTAACGTGGTAGCTGCCCTACTCCTTGATCTGTTCAAGGCCTTTGATATTGTATCTCACTCCAAACTAATCCAAAAACTAATAAATCTTCACTTACACTCTTTCTAACTTGCAGGGTTCAACAACTATCTCTCAAGTTGCCAACAGGCCATCAAATGGCAAAAGTAAATTTCATTGTTTCTTCCTTTAACTGTTGGCTTTTCCAAAGGTTCCATTCTAGTCCCCTCTATATCCTGCATAAAGCAACCAACAATGTTGCTATCATATAGCAGGCAGATGACTCCACACTAATCTGCTTTGCAAAGACCCTTGGAAAAACTGCAACAAGTAACCAATGAATCCTTACAGTCAGTTGAATCATGTCTCTCCAACTGTCAGCTCCTACTAAACTCCCTAAAACATAAAATAATCCTGTTTATACCCAAATCCTACAGTGTCAAAAAGCACAATTCATTACAACTTCTCTTAATAACACTAAATTAGAAATGGTCCCATATACCAAGTTTCTAGAGGTAACTTTTGCTGAAAATATGAAATTTGACATTCACATAAAAGAAGTAGCCAAAAAAATAAAACAAAAACTTGGTACATTCTATAGAATTAAACCCTGCCTAATTGATGATGCAAGAACAAACATTGCTTTTACCTACTTACTTTAATCCTTTCTCCATGGAGCCCAAATCCTCATCAACTTGCAATCCTCCCAATCTCACTTAGCTGAGCAGTGCTATCATAAACTGGCAAAATTTGTTGCTAACAGGCTCCACATGTTTCCTTACTGCTCATCCCTGAAACTACTCCACTGGACAGAACTCTTAATAACACCATCTTGCCTTCTCTCAACTTGTTATCACTTATACCTGTATTTATGCCCCAGAAAAATGCCCAAGCCTAGCCCATCTTATTCAACAGTATACACCTAGTAGATGCTTTTCCTCAGAGGACAAGCATTCACTCCAAGTAACCACCTCCAACAACTCAAGAGGTGCGTTATTAATTTTCAGTCATATCTCAAAACTCTGGAGCTCCCTTCCACTCTCCATAAGACAGTCAGAGAAAAAAATTAAACTGGTCCTGTTCTGGCTCTACTCTTGGATAATATATAAAACCTCTACCTTACTAGAGCATTCCCTTTCTCTCCCCTATCACTTCTCTGCTCTCTCTACTTATACTTTCTTCCAGATCTTTATCACCTCCCCACCTCCCATGTTACTCTGCTGTTCCCTGTTCATCCCTCCACACTGACTGTCTCCATCATTACTAACTAAATTAAACCAAATGGAATTAGAAAAAAAGACATTACCATTCAATTTATTTTTACCAGCTGTGTAGTTCAATGTATGTATCATTTTTCTCAAGAATGTATATTATGCTTTTTTTGTTTTCTTACTTGGAGCTTTTCTCCCCAGGTCTCTACTGAAAAGGGGCTTTTGTCTAGCCTTACATACAATTGTAAATAAATAAAGGCAGAAAGGAGAGGAGAGAGAGAGAGAGAGAGAGAGAGAGAGAGAGAGAGAGCAGAAAGGAAGAGTCCTTATGGACATATTGGAGTGACTGCATTCAATAGATGATGAAAAGAACAGAGCTTTTGATTTACATATATTGAATACTGAATTATTTGAAAAGTGTTAACAACATACAGTTTTGGAAGTTTGTGTGAAGAAACTTTCTTGAGCTGGAAAGAGTGTGTGACACTGCCACAGTAATTATTACTTTTTAGCACTTCACCTCACAGCAAGAGGTTCTCCCATTTGATTCTCGGCTGGAGCATCTTCTGTGTGGAGTCTGCATGTCCTCCCTGCAGTTGAGTGGCGTTCAAAAGACATGCTTGAATGGGCGTGCCTTCGTTGAAGGTTGGGCATCGGGCTGGCACCTCTGCACCATAAAAATCTTCTGCCAATCATTAGCGGACCAGAGTTCTGCTGTGGCGACCCCTAACTGGGAAAAGCAGAAAGAAGAAGAAGAAGATTAAGACTGACTTGGTTGATCTTTAAGCTCTTGTTAAAATATACCTTGTAGTGCAAGATTACCCATTATTATTTATTTTTAGTCTTATGTTTCCCAATCATACTAACTCCCTGATCAATAAAATTGGCTCTACCCTGCACTGTAGAGAGATACAGGACTCTGCTTCCTGATTTATTAGCTTTCATATTCAATAAACATTTACAAAGTTCTCTTGAAGTCTACTTCGACATAGCAATGAATATTTAAAGTGGAGTGGATGGTGCTTAGGAGGGATGCCTGAATGATATATGTTAGCTTTGGCTGGAATAATGTTGTTAAAGATTGACAGTGGTGCATGTAATATGGTAAACTTTACTGATATGTTATTTTAGCATATGGTGTGACCATATATATCTTTTGTTAAAAATTGCATCTGGAAGGATAAATTTGACTTTAATAGTTAGACATTGTTTTTCCTTGGAAAATAGTCCCAAGAAATTGTTGGTGCTGGTGATGATTATGTAGCTGTGATCATCAAATATAAGGTGTTCATACAGAGTCATGCAAACATATTTTCTACTGCTAGAGATGACTTCTAGTTAAGTGCCATTTAATGATGCAATAATGAGTTAAGACTTATAGGGAGAAGAATAAACATTTAAATTTCACAACGTTTACCATTAGCAGAAGGTTAAATTGTAACCAAATTTATAGTACTTAATTATTTGCCATCAAGAAATTGATAACAATGAGCAGAACATCCATAAATTCCATAAACCATCCACTCTTGCAGAACGGTTGCCTACTGCAAAGAACATCCTTATTAGCAGTTCATATTTGCATATTTATTTTAGGTGCAAGATCAAGAAATGACTAGTGTGAATATCAGACCCGGTTATTATTTATGAAAAGTTGTCTTATTCTTTAGAGCTGTTTGTCAGTAAAAAAGAAGAAAATGAATTGTTTATTAAGGCTATGCATACTTTTACTTTCATAGGTTATGAAGTGATTGCTGGTGACTTAAATGCCTCAGGTGTGGATTGGGGTTTTTACACTGGTAACAACAATTGTTCATTGGAAGAGCTGGTGGAATTAAGTGAAAATATGGTTATTTACAATTGGCTAATAAACCTATTAGGAAAGGAAAGGAAATGTTTTGGGTATATCGCCCTGGACGAAGGACCATCTTGTTACAGAAGGCTGTGAATTGCTGCCTGAACTTAGAGTATCTGATCATCAGTGTGTTTCTTGGGAGATAAAGAATTTAAAGGGTGTTTCATTTGTTTTAAGTGAAAGAAAGGATTGTTATAAAACTAATTCTATGGTAATTAGGCATGAAATACAAACATGAGATGGGAAAAATAACTTGATGCATAAACCTATTTTGGATTCCTGGGACATCTTTTAAACCATTTTGGTGAATATCCCACTGTGGCATACCATAGACTGCTAGTGACTGCTTGTGATGGACCCATACATTAGAAAAATAAAATAAGGAAGAAAAATCACTATTGGGAACTGAGAAGTACAGACAAGGGTGTCAAACGTGGTTAATAAAATTAGATATTATAAGGCTAGGTTGAAATGTAAGAAAATTGATGTGGGACAGTAGATTTAAGTACGAAAAGAATTTTGTATTATTAATAAATGATAATCAAAAAGTATTATTTAAGCATTTCAGAAATTAAAGGTGTAACAAACAATCAGATATAACAGTAGAACAAAATGTAATGCTAGTCACTAATGCTAATTTATTAGTAAACATCTCAGCAGATAAATTTGTTGGGATTAAAAATAAATTCAACTTTGATCTTAACTTGGACTTGTCTTGTGGATCTGATTTAGCTCCTATTATTACTGAGACCTATCATTAAAAGCTATCAGATCTAATAAACCTAATGCAGCAGTTGGCCTTGATGGATTAAATGGTTATTTTTTAAGGTAGTTGAATTTATGCAATCCAGCTTGCTTTTTTTATTCCAGAACACACTTATTAATGGTTTTACCATTGCTATTCCTAGACTTAAGGGGGTACTCCTTCTTCCATAGATAACTTTTGACTTTCCCCCATTTAGACTTACCTGTATATTAGTTAAGTGTTTTGAATGCATAATGTGTGATTATATAGTATAACTAGTATGCACAGAAGAAGGAGGGTCTTGACTTACCAGTCTAATCAGTTTCTGTCAAATGGTTTGGGAAGCTTTAGTTCAAGGACTATCAATTGATGTTGTATTTTTGGACCTTGCTAAAGTTTTCGATTCTGCTTCCCACTACAATATTTCAGTACAATGAAAAGAGCAAATGTTAACACATTTATTATTGGATGGTAAGATAATGGCTGTAATGAAGGTCTTGCAGGGTTAGAAGTAGAAGTACATTCTCAGGATCTAAAAATTTGGAAGTGGGTGTCCTCCAGAGGTCTGTTTTGGGCCTTTACTTCTTTTCTATATTTATGTACAATTTTCTCACTTGTAGTAAGATGAGGGTGCGCAAATTTGCTGATGATGGCAAATTTGGTGCTATTGTAATGACCTTGGAAGATCTATTCAGATTATAAAGTTTTATGAATGATCTACAGCTACGTTCAGAAGTTAAATATATTGTCTTTAACGTTAGTAAAAAGAAAATGAAAATGGCTAAACGCAATCCAATCCACAAACGAATTTATTGTTGTTAGCGCTTTCATGCACTATACCTTAGTGCACTTCTTCAGACAACACAGCATTAAAAGAAACCTCTTAAATAGAGGATGCAATTAAGACATAATTGTCAACACATAGCTTCAAAAAAGTCCCCTGCACGTAGGGTGTTGCACGGCAATGGAAATATCAAAGTAAAGAAAGAAGCCAGCAACTGGTGGACCGGTCAAAAAGGTAGTTTAATAATAAGCTACCAAAAAAGCATAGAGGCTCACAAACATACCGGTTTCGGCCCAAAATTAAATATGGCCTTCTTCAGTGTATTAATGTAGAGCCAGTCATGCAATGCTTTTAAATAGACATCAAAAAATTCTGATTGGTTAAACATGAAATACTAAGCTCATTAATATTCATCAAGAATGTGTACGTTCCCAAAATGTTGATAGGCATACATAAGAAATTGGAATTACAAGCTGAAAATACATGTCAATCATGCATTACATATCAAAATTGCATATCAAAATTGGATATACTTAATATATAATATATAATAGACCACATATATTTATAAATATTCATTAAGCCCTGGATTAAAGAGTGCACCAAGTTTGGTGATCCATTTCTTTTCTTTCGTGTCAAGTTTTTTATGCCAGCCACATTTATTGGTTCTATCACCAATAATTTTGTCAATGACTGTGAAATGAAATTTTGCCTTATTATGTACAAGTGTGTGTTTATATAGTGCGTTGGATGATTTTTTACATCTAATGTCACTCAAATGTTCGACACCCGTAATTTAACCGGTCGAGAGGTTTGCCCAACATAAAATGAGTGACAAGTACAACATGCCATATAAATGGCCCAATCAGTATTACAGTTTGCAAAAATTGAATATCAAAGACTCTATTGCTATTCCTGCTTGTAAATTCTTTTGTTTTTATCATATGTTTGCAATTGACACAATGGCCACATGGGAAGGAACCAATAAGTTTATCCCCCAAAATAGTTGTTTGATAAACCTGGGTTAAAGAGGAATCAAAATGATGTTTATAATGATTAAAATATCCTGCCAGGTTCTTTCCCTTGCGAAAAGAGAATAAGCATTTGTTAGGAATAATTGCTTTGGTTCTAGCATCTGCTTCTAGTATATTCCAATTGTCCCTAATAATTTGAGTAAAGTTATTAGTATTCCTGCCATATGTAGTTGTAAAGCGCACTGTGTTGCTCTTGATTGGTTTCTTTTTATATTTCAAAAGATCTGATCTGTGCAAGCCTGAGGCATGGCTATGTACCATTGTAACATACCCTGATTTGTAACCCCTGTCCTTGAATCTATTACACAAATCCTGAGCATGGTGAACAAAACTTGTGTTGTCAGAACAATTGCGTCTGATTCTAATGAATTGTGATTTTGGAATGTTTCTGGCGATATGTTTTGGATGAAAGCTGGAGGCATGGAGTATAGTGTTATATTGGGGAAATTTTCTAAATACTTCAGTTTTTAAAGTATTATCCATGTTTCTGGTTATCAAAACATCCAAAAAGGTTATGGATTTCCGATCATGTGTGATAGTGAATTGTATTCCCCATTTATTGTCATTCAAATATTCCATAAATTCTTGAAGAGATGAAACATCTGATCTCCAAACCATCCAGCAGTCATCCAAATATCTTCGCCAGATATCAATATCTGGTAGAAACCAATTGTGAGTGTCATCATATATCATGATTTCTTCTATATATGCCATGAATAGATCAGCATAAATGGGGGCAAAAGACGCCCCCATTGCTGTACCTCTGATCTGCAGAAAACATTCCTGATTATAGAAAAAGACATTTTTGGTCAACACATGCTCAGTCAAATTTAGTAATAAAGTATTGAATCCTGGTTGATACATATTTGATCGATGGAGCCAGAATTCAATAGCATCTAGTCCGGCCCAATGTGGAATATTGGTGTATAATGAGCATACATCTAAAGTACAAAGTATCCAGTCTGAGTCTAACTGCATATCATTAACAATGCCCAAAAACTGAGTGGTGTCCTGTATTCTTGACCTCACAAATCTTAATAGAGGCTTCAAATGCATGGTTAGAAAATCAGAAAGGGGCTCAGTTAGTGAAACCATGCCCGATACAATGGGCCTACCTGGTGGATGCAAAAGATCTTTGTGTATTTTTGGTAGAAAATAGATATATGGTCTAATGGGGTCAGAGATTGTTAAATGGTTTAATGTTTTTGTCGATATAATACCATTATCATAAGCAAGATGTAAGAAATCATCTATTTCTTTTTTAAATACTGGGGTAGGATCCAGTGGCATTTTTGTGTAATATCGAACATCATCCAATTGCTTATGTGCTTCAATGTCATAGTAGATCCAATCTAACACCACCACTGCCCCTCCCTTGTCTGCATTAATAATGACCAGATCCTTGTTACGTACTAGTTCTTCCAAACAAGACCTTTCAACATTAGTCATATTATTGGACATTGGTAAGCAGTGATTGTACTGAAAATGTAATTCATGAAGTACACTATGCAGGAATAAATTAACAGTTGGATGCATGGGGGGTGTAAACAGTGAAGTATGATATTTGAAGGAATCTTTTTGTGGTTGTTCAGCATCTCTTGTATCCTGAAAAAATAATTTAAGATTAATAAGTCTACAAAATGAAAATAAATCCTGTGTAAAATTGTCCTCAGACACGGAATGAAAGATAATCCTTTATTTAACAACGAAATTTGTGCATCTGTGAGTACAGTGTTTGAAATATTATATACATTATTTACTTGTTTGTCAGTATTTCCATCAGGTTTTGTAGACTTGTAATTTTTCTTGTGCTTCCTCCCTCCCCTCCTCCCTCCATGTGCCCTAAAGGGGATATATAGTTTTTCCTTTTGGGAGTGGGGGAATCTATGGTGGACTGTGTCTCCGTATCTGTCCCTGATGAGTTGTCATAGTCGGTTGATTCATTGTTACTACCACGTCCTTTAAGTATAGAGTGTGGACGTTTCCTTTTTGAGTTGGGTGTATATTTATTTTTACTATGCCCCTCCTGAAATCTAACATGTCTAACATTTTTGAAAGGTTGACCCTTCTCATAATCAGAAAGATCACGTGAAAATTTTTTAACTTTTCTTTCCTTCAAAATATTGTCGAAATTTAGTAGTTCAGTACTAAGTTTTGATAGTAAGTCTGGAAAGAAAGATTCATTTTGGTAATTATTACAGTCCCCAATGGATTTTAACACTTGACTAGTTTCTTTATCAATAGTCCTAGTGTAATAATCTGATAGTGAGCTTACAAACTTCATTGAACATTCCTGCTGAATGGAAGACCATTCACTAATAAGATTTTCATCTGGGTCTGCCACCAGAGGCTGAATTTTAACCCTGAGACCCCTAGGGCAAATGCCCTTAGTCAAATAAGCTTTGAGTAGTTTGTGGTGCCAAACACAAGATCTAAGGGTTTTCATATTTTTATTAAGATCAGCAAAATGTTTTTCACATTTTTGTTTCGGATTCAAAGAAATAATATTCTCAGAACCCACAGAATCATTGAAAATACCAAAAGGTGCAAGGTCATCCTTATCTGCTGATAAATCCAAAAGTATTTTGTTTAAGTCCATAATAAATTCTCTAATTTTCAAAATGTTATAAGTGTAACTACGTCCTGTATATAGTTCTAATGATAATCAGACAATAATGGCAGTATATTGATGGTGCCAAATGCACAAACCACGTCATATACAGAACAATAATGGTATTATAACTGTAACATTCAAAATGACATTAAAGTTAAGTCAAATATTTGGCACACAAATGCTCTGCTTGATATAAATATAAATGAAATTGTTATTTTAGTGGTCACAGAGGTAAAAAATTCTTTGGGCCTGTATGCAGACACTATAAGATTCGGTGGAGTCAAGTATGAATATAGTGATATATTATAACTATTATATTCCTCAATATGCATAAGAATCATCAACCGAAAATAACAACTACTAAATTCACATTTAAAGGTATGTTTTATATGAATATTAAAGTATAATATTCAACTATAATAGCCCTAGGGAACCACAATACATAAAAATAAGAGGCCCCGGTTTCAAAATTGAATCTAAAATATTATGTTCCAAAACAATCTAACACACCCAATAGTGGATTGTATAACAAAAGGAATTTGTTTAAATAATATGCCCATCAAGAGATGTCAGCTCAAAAGACAACTATTGTGTTGTGATCTTCAAATAGTGGTATCAGTAAAGTTTTAATTACACAAAATATATATGTATGTGACAATCAATATAGGGACCAACCCATGTTGTTGTTGTAATTATACCATTATTGGGCAAAGGTTAAACTCAACTTGAAGTAGTTGTTTCCCTAATTCCATAAGATCCAAGTATTTAAATAGTATGATTGTATATGTTCCAAAAGATCTGCATTAACAACAACATCCACTTTTGGTGGAAATACATAGACTGGAAACTCAGAAAATTGGCTTGTTAATCATTCAATATAAGATATATTTGTTTCAAAGAATTATTACCAATATTATAAAGGATATACCTGTAGAAAGATAAAATATTATATTTTAGAACCTGCCTAATATATACCTCGTATATGCTTCAAACAGTATAACTTTACTGCTGTTAGTTATTTGGACACAATAATCAGAATCACATGAAACAATTAATGTACCATATGATGCACTAATACTGAAGATAATATATTTAAACATCAAAAAATTTTTTATCTAACAGGATCCTAATATAATATAATAATTATGATTCTTGGAAGAAATCAAGGCCCATCAGTTAACCAAGAGTACACAGAAGATATTCAAAAGAAACTATTCTGTGTTTGTTAACATGGCCCTAAGATGAATTATATAAAGTGTGTATACTTAATTGTTTTATCTCCAGAATAATACAACAACAGATAGGGTGTAAGAACCATCTGCAATAAATGCTTGTCTCACTTGAACATTATATAAAATTCCGTAAAGAGACAATAAAATTTATGTCAAAAACAAAATTGAGAAGATATTCTCATATATCCGTTGTTAAAAGGTTCCTGTATTGTCCTATTTGTGTTGGTATCACACAGAAAAAAAGAGAACGACACACACAATAAATGTCATTAGTTCTTCATGGTCCAAACAATATGTTTATGAAGGCATATATTGAAAGTCCAAAGGCCAGTGTAAATCGCAGTTCCTTAGAGGCTTATATAAATTGTCACTGTTTTTTGATAGGCGATATGGAACACAACCTGGTCCGCTGAATATTATCCAAAATAAACATGAAGTAATACACACAGATTAGAGATGAAAGAACAGTCACAAAAATAAGTGAAATCAACACCCTCCACTTGTAAAAGTAAGTGCACTCAAAATGTTAATAGCACTAGTCGCAATTGACCACCTTGCAGAAAGGGTAACAGTCTCAGTGTTCAATAGTAATACGACAGCTGCCCGAAACAAAAATCCTGATAAACGGATTTGAATCGTTTCCTTTTCTTGGTAAAAGCCAATTCCGCACCACAAATGATAGTATTGGATGCAGATAAGTAGCGACTCTCCACATAGCATGTACGAGCCCTTCTAAGGTTAGCAGAAAAGTAACGACTCACCACACAGCATGTATGAACCTTTCTAGGGTTGGCATCAGACTGTACGTAGCTAGCCTTAATAAATATTAGTTGTTGGATGTCGTGGTCATCATGATACAGAAGCCAGTCGGCTAAGCATACATAGCATGATATATCCAAAAGTCTTCCAAGTTGAGTTCAAAAATGAGCAATAGTTGTATAAACCAACCGAAGTTCGACGAAATCACGACACAGTCCACCATAGTTCCACCAGCAGGAAGGCAGTAAACGTAGCTTCAAAAAGTGTAGGGTGTTGCACGGCAATGGAAATATCAAAGTAAAGAAAGAAGCCAGCAACTGGTGGACCGGTCAAAAAGGTAGTTTAATAATAAGCTACCAAAAAAGCATAGAGGCTCACAAACATACCGGTTTCGGCCCAAAATTAAATATGGCCTTCTTCAGTGTATTAATGTAGAGCCAGTCATGCAATGCTTTTAAATAGACATCAAAAAATTCTGATTGGTTAAACATGAAATACTAAGCTCATTAATATTCATCAAGAACCCAAAATGTTGATAGGCATACATAAGAAATTGGAATTACAAGCTGAAAATACATGTCAATCATGCATTACATATCAAAATTGCATATCAAAATTGGATATACTTAATATATAATATATAATAGACCACATATATTTATAAATATTCATTAAGCCCTGGATTAAAGAGTGCACCAAGTTTGGTGATCCATTTCTTTTCTTTCGTGTCAAGTTTTTTATGCCAGCCACATTTATTGGTTCTATCACCAATAATTTTGTCAATGACTGTGAAATGAAATTTTGCCTTATTATGTACAAGTGATTTCAGGAGGGGCATAGTAAAAATAAATATACACCCAACTCAAAAAGGAAACGTCCACGCTCTATACTTAAAGGACGTGGTAGTAACAATGAATCAACTGACTATGACAACTCATCAGGGACAGATACGGAGACACAGTCCACCATAGATTCCCCCACTCCCAAAAGGAAAAACTATATATCCCCTTTAGGGCACATGGAGGGAGGAGGGGAGGGAGGAAGCACAAGAAAAATTACAAGTCTACAAAACCTGATGGAAATACTGACAAACAAGTAAATAATGTATATAATATTTCAAACACTGTACTCACAGATGCACAAATTTCGTTGTTAAATAAAGGATTATCTTTCATTCCCGTTTTTTTTGTGTCTGAGGACAATTTTACACAGGATTTATTTTCATTTTGTAGACTTATTAATCTTAAATTATTTTTTCAGGATACAAGAGATGCTGAACAACCACAAAAAGATTCCTTCAAATATCATACTTCACTGTTTACACCCCCCATGCATCCAACTGTTAATTTATTCCTGCATAGTGTACTTCATGAATTACATTTTCAGTACAATCACTGCTTACCAATGTCCAATAATATGACTAATGTTGAAAGGTCTTGTTTGGAAGAACTAGTACGTAACAAGGATCTGGTCATTATTAATGCAGACAAGGGAGGGGCAGTGGTGGTGTTAGATTGGATCTACTATGACATTGAAGCACATAAGCAATTGGATGATGTTCGATATTACACAAAAATGCCACTGGATCCTACCCCAGTATTTAAAAAAGAAATAGATGATTTCTTACATCTTGCTTATGATAATGGTATTATATCGACAAAAACATTAAACCATTTAACAATCTCTGACCCCATTAGACCATATATCTATTTTCTACCAAAAATACACAAAGATCTTTTGCATCCACCAGGTAGGCCCATTGTATCGGGCATGGGTTCACTAACTGAGCCCCTTTCTGATTTTCTAACCATGCATTTGAAGCCTCTATTAAGATTTGTGAGGTCAAGAATACAGGACACCACTCAGTTTTTGGGCATTGTTAATGATATGCAGTTAGACTCAGACTGGATACTTTATACTTTAGATGTATGCTCATTATACACCAATATTCCACATTGGGGACTAGATGCTATTGAATTCTGGCTCCATCGATCAAATATGTATCAACCAGGATTCAATACTTTATTACTAAATTTGACTGAGCATGTGTTGACCAAAAATGTCTTTTTCTATAATCAGGAATGTTTTCTGCAGATCAGAGGTACAGCAATGGGGCTCTTTTTGCCCCATTTATGCTGATCTATTCATATATAGAAGAAATCATGATATATGATGACACTCACAATTGGTTTCTACCAGATATTGATATCTGGCGAAGATATTTGGATGACTGCTGGATGGTTTGGAGATCAGATGTTTCATCTCTTCAAGAATTTATGGAATATTTGAATGACAATAAATGGGGAATACAATTCACTATCACCCATGATCGGAAATCCATAACCTTTTTGGATGTTTTGATAACCAGAAACATGGATAATACTTTAAAAACTGAAGTATTTAGAAAATTTCCCCAATATAACACTATACTCCATGCCTCCAGCTTTCATCCAAAACATATCGCCAGAAACATTCCAAAATCACAATTCATTAGAATCAGGCGAATTGTTCTGACAACACAAGTTTTGTTCACCATGCTCAGGATTTGTGTAATAGATTCAAGGACAGGGGTTACAAATCAGGGTATGTTACAATGGTACATAGCCATGCCTCAGGCTTGCACAGATCAGATCTTTTGAAATATAAAAAGAAACCAATCAAGACCAACACAGTGTGCTTTACAACTACATATGGCAGGAATACTAATAACTTTGCTCAAATTATTAGGGACAATTGGAATATACTAGAAGCAGATGCTAGAACCAAAGCAAATATTCCTAACAAATGCTTATTCTCTTTTATGGGAAAGAACCTGGCAGGATATTTTAATCATTATAAACATCATTTTGATTCCTCTTTAACCCAGGTTTATCAAACAACTATTTTGGGGGATAAACTTATTGGTTCCTTCCCATGTGGCCATTGTGTCAATTGCAAACATATGATAAAAACAAAAGAATTTACAAGCAGGAATAGCAATAGAGTCTTTGATATTCAATTTTTTGCAAACTGTAATACTGATTGGGCCATTTATATGGCATGTTGTACTTGTCACTCATTTTATGTTGGGCAAACCTCTCGACCCGGGTTAAATTACGTGTGTCGAACATTTGAGTGACATTAGATGTAAAAATCATCCAACGACTATATAAACACACACTTGTACATAATAAGGCAAAATTTCATTTCACAGTCATTGACAAAATTATTGGTGATAGAACCAATAAATGTGGCTGGCATAAAAACTTGACGAAAGAAAGAAATGGATCACCAAACTTGGTGCACTCTTTAATCCAGGGCTTAATGAATATTTATAAATATATGTGGTCTATTATATATTATATATTAAGTATATCCAATTTTGATATGCAATTTTGATATGTAATGCATGATTGACATGTATTTTCAGCTTGTAATTCCAATTTCTTATGTATGCCTATCAACATTTTGGGAGCGAACATTCTTGATGAATATTAATGAGCTTAGTATTTCATGTTTAACCAATCAGAATTTTTTGATGTCTATTTAAAAGCATTGCATGACTGGCTCTACATTAATACACTGAAGAAGGCCATATTTAATTTTGTTTGTGAGCCTCTATGCTTTATTGGTAGCTTATTATTAAACTACCTTTTTGACCGGTCCACCAGTTGCTGGCTTCTTTCTTTACTATAATTGTCAACACATCCAACAATTAATTCATCACTTGACTTTTAAAACAACATGCTGGTAAAACCACTAATACACACAGCCTGCCTATATTCAAAAACAAAAGTCATTCTTAGCAATACACCAAATACAGCTTACGTAAAATATACCTGAAACATTCTCAATAAATATATCCACAAAATTGTATATAAAAAAACAAAAAAACAAAAAATGAGAACAGCACATAATATGAGACTTAATTATCCAAATATATTAATAGTCTCAATAATATTAGTTGTTTAGCGTTCTAAAGCTTTCAATTTAAGAAGGCATTTAATAGAGCAAACATCGTTAATACCAGGGTAAACATAGGCGTTAGTTTTTAGCTGCCACAAAAGTTCTTGTTCCTCTAATTTTAAATGCCATGGGCCACCTCTAGGGTTCCTAAGGACTTGCTGAACTACTAAAAATTTGAAGCTAAGAGAATTGTATTCAAGTATGTGCCTGGCTAATGCGTTAGTATTATTGCCTTTTAGTATAACATAAATATGCTCATAAATTCTCTGCTTCAATTGTCGTTCAATTTTGCCAAAATAAAATACAGGGCATGACTGGCATAAAGCTAAGTACACTACCCCTTGACTTTCACAGTTGAATTTATTAGGAATACTATATCTTATGTTATTCACATAAAAAAAATTCCCTATTTGAATATACTTGCAATAATTGCATCGACCACATTTATACATTCCACTCTGTTGTTTATGTTGTCTATGTGGTAATTCAAACAACGTTTTCAAATTTGGGCCTCTCCTAAATATCATAATAGGTTTTTCACCTAAGGCCTTATTAAGTGTTCGTTGTTGTGAAATGATATCCCAGTTATAATATAAAATATGCCGAAATTGTGACGATAAATCGTTAAATTCAGTCAAAAAACTGGTGACATATTCACCCCTATCTACATTAACCTGGGATATTATTTCTTCATTAATTATTTCTCCAAGTCCATACCCTTTAGTTAAAAGAGGACCTAGGATATTGTTAGATCTCTTATCACTTATTTCCTTACATAAACTTTTCATTAATTTTAATGGATACCCACGATTTAGGAACATGCTTTCTAGATATTTACATTCTTGTTTAAAGTCATCATCATTAGAACACATCCTAGATGTCCTAACTAACTGACCTTTGATTATCCCCCTTTTCTGAAAAAAGGGATGGTTACTTGAAAAATGTAGGAAAGAGTTACTATAAAAAGGCTTTCTATATATTAAAGTTCTAAATCTCTTATGAACTAAATCCTTATGTAGTTGAATGTCCAAAAAGTTGGCATACGGTTCATTGTATTGAAATGTAAACTCTAAGAATGAAGTAAAAGAACCCATAACATCAATTAGTTTTTCTGCATCATCTTTAGACCCCTTCATAATAATTAAGATATCATCTTGGTAGCGTGTGTACCACACAACCTGTTTTACGTACATAGGGTGAGGGAATAAATAAGTATGCTCCCAGTATGCCATTACGGCATTAGCAAAGCTCCCTCCACATGGGGAGCCCATAGCAATCCCCGTTTTTTGCAAAAAAATTCACCTTGAAACATAAAGAAATTATTTTTTCAAAATCACATCTAATAAAGATATAATTAAATCTATAATTTCACCTGAAAGGTGTTTAATATGTAAAAACTCTCTCACCCATTCCATCCCCAACTCATGTGGAATTACCGTATAAAGATCTTTAATGTCTACAGTCAAAAACCCATAAGAAACATCGAATGTAATATTATTGAGATGATGTAAAACATGCCATGAATCTTGGCATATTTGTGCTTCTGACTTAAGAACATCCTTCAATTTCTTATCGACCCATTTTGCACATGCATATGTGATGGATTTACGTCCATCTATAATGGGCCTTAAAGGAGGGTTTGACATATTTTTGTGTAACTTCAGTACTCCAAAAATAACTGGAGTTAATGGTGCTGGCATGGTGAAATAATGATAGCTATCTAAGGAAATACTGGCTTCAATGAAAAGGTTACTCAAAAAATTTTTAATCCTTTGGTATGCTTGGTTAAACTCATTTAATGAGATTTTACTGTACCTAGAAGTTAAAAGCATTTTACGCATCCTATCAACATATTCAGATTCGTACATAAGAATTGCGCCTCCTCCTTTATCCGGTTTCATAACACGGATTTTATTTAATTTTATAAATTCGGTAAATTGTTTCACTTCCCACCCCCCCGTTAACTATATATTCTAACTCCGAGGTCGCACTACAGTGAGGAAAGGGCAAATATCCCACTCCTCACTGTAACACGACCCCACAATCATAGTTTCGATTCCCAGCATTTTCGCTCATGTGAGGGTTCGTGCTAAAGTCTTTTCGTGCATCTAATATAGACCAAAAAAATAGCACTAGTTAAGGAACCAGATTGTAAAAACAGACTGACACTATTTACTATCAATTATAAGATATTAAGAGATGATTTAATAGTTATATACAAGTCTGTTCATAATAATAGATTGGCTGTAAATTTAGGAGTTAAAGTAAAATTCCATTTACTAGATGCTAGGAATAATAATGGATTTGTGACAGTCCAATGTTTTTTTACTAAACTACAAAAGAGATCTTTTCAGTGCTGAGCTAGTTTACTGTGGAATGACTTTTATTTAGAATAAGGAAACCCAGTAGTTTCCTGATGTTTAAGAAACAGCTGGATGATTGGGTGGGTAACAGGGCGTTCAATTCAATATTTATAAATGGCAAGCTCTTTGAGGGCCTATATTAGGCTAAAGATCTTTATTCAATAAGCATTGAAACATTGATATGTTGTAGACAAGAAATTGTTTAAACATAAAGAAAGAGGGCACTATATCTACAGATGAAGCCAAAGGCGTTAATTAATTTAAAATATGTATTAAACTGTGAATGCAGGATGAGCATAGATGGGGCTCCCTGGGCAAAACAACAGCTTGCAGTAGCTGTCAGATGGGGCTGGTGGGGATGAAAGTAAAGCAAGACAGAATACAGAAATACAAATGGGTACAAAGAGTTTGGAAGAACAGTATTACTGGCAAATTGCCTGCATAATCTCCAAACCCTTACTGTCACCACTCTTTTATGCAACTGGCCATAATGCAGCTACTTCTTCACAGTCTCTAACTATCAGACCATCATCTATCTCTTTCTAGTTTTGTCTCTATCTCCCTTTTACCTTGACCTCCTCAATGCTCCTTCATGATTTGTAACCATCTTCATCCTATGATTACTTCGCTATCTTGTACTCTGTATCAGGTATTTAGCCAAGAGGCAATCAGTACTAATAAGGAGTGGACTGGATGTATCTGTGGTCAAATAACACATGGATGAGTAACCTTGGAGTATAAAATATGGATGTGCTAAGGCAAAATGACTGCAGCAAGACCATTCTCTCTACAGAAGTTCATGAAAAGGATGAGGGGAACTGCTAATGGGGAAGGGGTGAATATTTAGATTGTTGATAACAAGGTGCTTATAGTAGTGAACAATGCATAGAAGTCTCTGGAAAGTTTGAAATGGATTACAGTGATTTTTCTGACAGACTGGGGCATACCAACCTCTTCCTCTGAACCTGACCAGGTAAATCTAGTAGCAATTTGGAAAAAATATCTGTAAATGGGAGTTTGGAACCAGCAATAGAAGGTGATTAATTGCACTTATTTTCATTAGATAGCTATTTGGCATGGGAGGTTAGGATGGGACTACCACTGCAGAAACAGTAGTAACCCACTGCAAAAAGGATAAGCATAGACATGGTAAATCACATAAGTACTGGACTTTAAGGGAACACTTTACAAATTATAGAATGGGAAAAATGAAGGATGCTAGGGTGACCTACTTAGTTTCAGGTTGCAGAGTCAAAGCAGGCTTGTGTTCAGATTGGTAGAGCATAGTATGTGAACATAGCCAGGAAGGCATGTGGTCAGCGTGGTAGAGCATGCTATGTAAACATAACCAGGAAGGCATGTGGTCAGAGTGATAGAGCATACTATGTAAACATAGCCAGGAAGGCATGCATTCAGAGTGGTAGAGCATACTATGTAATCGTAGCCAGGAAGGCATGTGGTCAGAGTGGTAGAGCATGCTATGTAAACATAGCCAGGAAGGCATGGGGTCAGAGTGTTAGAGCATACTATGTAAACGTAGACAGGAAGGCATGCATTCAGAGTGCTAGAGCATACTATGTAATCGTAGCCAGGAAGGCATGTGGTCAGAGTGGTAGAGCATGCTATGTAAACATAGCCAGGAAGGGATGTGTTCAGACTGGTAGAGCATGCTATGTAAACATAGCCAGGAAGGCATGCATTCAGAGTGGTAGAGCATACTATGTAATCGTAGCCAGGAAGGCATGTGGTCAGAGTGGTAGAGCATGCTATGTAAACATAGCCAGGAAGGCATGCATTCAGAGTGGTAGAGCATACTATGTAAACATAGCCAGGAAGGCATGCATTCAGAGTGGTAGAGCATACTTTGTAATCGTAGCCAGGAAGGCATGTGGTCAGAGTGGTAGCGCATGCTATGTAAACATAGCCAGGAAGGCATGCATTCAGAGTGGTAGAGCATACTATGTAAACATAGCCAGGAAGGCATGCATTCAGAGTGGTAGAGCATACTATGTAATCGTAGCCAGGAAGGCATGTGGTCAGAGTGGTAGTGCATGCTATGTAAACATAGCCAGCAAGGCATGCATTCAGAGTGGTAGAGCATACTATGTAATCGTAGCCAGGAAGGCATGTGGTCAGAGTGGTAGAGCATGCTATGTAAACATAGCCAGGAAGGGATGTGTTCAGAGTGGTAGAGCATGCTATATAAACATAGCCAGGAAGAGAGAAATGCTCTGGTTTTCATGAGAAGCCAGCATGACTATGAAAGGAAAGGGTGAAATATGATGAGGCCAGAATGGGGGCTGCTAGGGCCATCAAGACAGCAAAAAAAAAAAACGCCAGTGAGAAGAGACTAGGGAAGTACGTCTGAGCAAGTGATCAACCACTTCTAAAGGTATATTACTAAGGAAAGATATGCCCAGATTTGTCCTTGGATGGAGAAAGAATGGTGTTTTAGAACAGGGAGAAGCAATGTGCATATACACTTGTTCAGTCTTTGCAATGCAGTATAAAGAGATAAAACAAGTATGTAGGAGCATATAAAGGCTAACTTTTGGGTTTAGACTGGCTAGAAGGTCTTTATGAAGGGCAGAATGAAGTTTATTGGAATGAGTGGAAAAGCACACCATCTAACAAATAAATGAACAAGAAGACAGAAGACATTCAAAGTCTGACTAGCAGAGTAAAGAGTAGAATAGTAAAAGACATTGCTTCTCTACAAAAAAACAATAGGAAAAGTAGAAAGAAATAAAATTACTGGTAAAAAAGATCTGCATATAAAAGGTAACACTACTACCATTTCCTTTTTAAACAAAATATTGTGAAAGGCAGAAGTGGTGTAAGATTTTGTTTACTGATTTATACTTCATCCTATTGTATGGTTACTCCATAAGTGTTTTCTTAACTGCATATAAGAATGTTGCGTCATATATCTCAATACGCCTTTGCTGATTCTATGCCGATGAAATAAAAAGTAGTAGTGCAACTCATGAATGCAACCTTGTTAAAAGTGAGACTTTTTCATGGATGTAGCAAGAAATGTGAGGGCTAAGTCCCCAGGGCTGTCACCTTTCCAAATGCTAAAAGTGGGGACATATTTTTGAGGAAGCATGAGATTTTGTAGGACAAAACATACACATGACCAGTGCAAAGGACAGAACTTTCCTTTCTTGCCAAAATAAAAGCTTAGACTTGTAGCACTTGAGTTGTTTATGCTATTTCATATAACATTTAGGTGGTTCCGATACAAAATAACTGTTTTATGCAACTATTAATGAAAACTTAGGAAATGTTTTTGCCCTAAAATCTCAGAAATTTGCCATGTTTTAGTTTTTTTTTTTTTTTTTTGCAGGACACAGCTGTCCAAAGAGAGACAGGTGGAAACCCTAGAAGTCCTCCATGCCAGCTATGCAAGGGTGGAATCACCCACACCCTCAAGTTAATATAATCAAATTTAAGGCCACTGAACATGAAGGGTGTAAGACATAACCAATCATAGTGGCCCTGGCAGAGGCACATAAGTTTTCTAGTGCTGGACCTTTTGAGAACTTTGTTTATTGCACTGCATCTTGCTGTGTAGCAGTTTTGCTACTGAGGCAAAAATAAAAGCTGGTTTGATGGCTTGCATTCTGACACAGTGACATGGTCCATTTCCACTGTTGTGGTTTCTCAGTAGAATGACATCTGAAGTGAAAAGGAAATTTGCTACTGCCATAGCTAAATGATTTTTATTCAACAATGATCCTAAGAATGTAAAGCGATGATAGTTAGTCAGACAGACAGATAGATCGATACATAGACAGATAGATAGATAGATAGATAGATAGATAGATAGATAGATAGATAGATAGATAGATAGATAGATAGACATTTAGACATAGATAGATAGATAGATAGATAGATAGATAGATAGATAGATAGATAGATAGATAGATAGATAGAGTGATACAGTGGATATAAAAAGTGTATACACCCCTGTTAAAATGCCAGGTTTTGTGATATAAAAAAATGATACCACAATAAATAATTTCAAAACTTTTCCCACCTTTAATGTGACCTATAACCTGTACAGTTCAATTGAAAAACAAACAATTCTGTTGGGGGAAAAAATATAAGAAATAAAAAATGTGCAATATGCTGGTTACATAAGTGTGCACACCCTTAAACTAATACTTTGTTGAAGCACCTTTTGATTTAATTACAACATTCAGTCTTCTTGAGTAAGAGTCTATCAGCATGGCACATATTGACTTGGCAATATTTGCCCACTCTTCCTTGCAAAAGCGCTCCAAATCTGTCAGATTGCGAGGGCATCTCTTGTGCACAGCCCTCTTCAGTTCACCCCACAGATTTTCTATTGGATTTAGGTCTGGGCTCTAGCTGGGCAATTCCAAAACTTTAATTTTCTTCTGGTAAAGCCATTCTTTTGTTGATTTGGATGTATGCTTTGGTCATTGACATGTTGAAAGTGGAAATTCCTCTTCATCTTCTGCTTTCTAGCAGATGCCTGAAGGTTGTGGGCCAAAGGTGACTGGAATGTGGAACTGTTCATAATTCCCTCCACCTTGACTAAAGCCCCAGTTCCAGCTGAAGAAAAGCAACCCCAAAGCATGATACTGCCACCACCATGCTTCACCGTGGGGATGGTGTTCTTTTGGTGATGCGAAGTGTTGTTTTTGCGCCAAACGTACCTTTTGGAATTGTGGCCAAAAAGTTCAACCTTGGTCTCATCAGACTGTAGCACATTTTCCTACATGCTTTTGGGAGACTTGATGTATTGTTTTGCAAATTTTACCTGGGCCTGGATGTTTTTCTGTGCAAGAAAAGGCTTCCATCTTGCAACCCTACCCCATAGTCCAGACATATGGAGAATACAGGAGATTGTCACATGTAATGCAGAACCAGTACTTGCCAGAAATTCCTGCAGCTCTTTCAGTGTTGCTGTAGGTCTCCTGGCAGCCTCCCTGACCAGTTTTCATCTTGTCCTTTCATCAGTTTTGGAGGGATGTCCAGTTCTTTGCAATGTCACTGTTGTCCCATATTTTCTCCACTTTTTGATGACTGTCTTCACTGTGTTCCATGGTATATCCAATGCTGTGGAAATTGTTTTGTACCATTCTCCTGACTGATACCTTTCAATAATGACATCCCTTTGATGCTTTGTAAGCTCTCTGTGAACCATGACTTTTGCTGTAGCAGGCAACTGAGTAAATGTCAGGAAAATCCTACTAGGACAGATGAAATTTATTTGGGGTTAATCATAGTCTCTTTAATTGATGGCAGGTATGTGCCCAAGAAGATTGAATGCTGTAGTTAAATCAAAAGGTGCTTCAACAAAGTATTAGTTTAAAGTCTGCACTTATGCGACCAGCGTATTGTATGTTTTTTATTTCTTATATTTTTTCCCCTAACAGATTTGTTTTTCAATTGAATTGTACAGGTTATAGGTCACATTAAAGGTGGGAAAAGTTTTGAAATGATTTATTGTGATCTCATTTTTTATATCACAAAAACCTGGCATTTTAACAGGGGTGTGTACATTTTTTTATATCCACTGTAGATAGATAGATAGATAGATAGATAGATAGATAGATAGATAGATAGATAGATAGATAGATATACAGATAGACAGATACAGCCATAAAGCATGAGTAAGATCCAGAGTCATTTCTTGATGTCACAGTTTTCAACAGCTGTTTCACATGATACTATAAACCAGTAGATATATGCTCTAGAAGACACTGTTTCTCTGCAGCAGTGACTAGGATTCATACATAATCACTGCACTGGCATGCAAAGCTAATATTCAAGACAGCCACTGTATGAAGAGCCACCTAGATAATCAGGCATGTATTTGGCATTGAATAATACTGACAGAACAACAAAAGGACTGCATAAATAAAGTGATGCATAGTAGTAATGGAAGAGGCAGAACTAAGCTGCCAGATGGATGGACAGTACAGTATGTTACGGATGTGATGTCTGTCACAAGGAAGGCAGGCTACAGCGGCTGAGGAAATATGAGCTCAGGCATGCAGTGTAGCATGCATGCCTGAACCTTGCACTCATCTGGAATAAGAAGGTCAGTATAGCTGCCATCAGATTCAGATAGACCACTGCGGGATGCATTGTGGAGTGCCAGCCTTTCTCATCATGAAACAGATATGAAAGTAGGAAAGAGAGGGAACACTAAGGGTAACTTTAAGGTATGTAAGGAGGGGGAAGGAAGGAAAGGTAAATTATTTTGATGGAAAGAGACCCTTTTTTCATGTATCGAAAGAAGGATAGGTGGAGATGGTAGATGGGGAAAGCTGTGGGTGGAGAGAGGCAGAAAGCAGGCAGCAGGAGCTGACAGACAAACATAAAACACAAACTCAAACAGGCAGGGTGTGGTAGACATACAAAAGGTTAGGAGAACAGAGGATAGACACAGACATGCATGGTGATGGGGGTTGGACAAGAAAAAAAGGAGTTGAAAAGACACATAAGGGTGGAAAACACCAGGATGGGAGAAGGGTAGGGTTAGGGTAGCATCCAGACATGGTTCGATGCCAAGCCAGCCTTGGGAGCAACAAATCCAGGCATATCCCACCTGGGTGGCCAATGTTATAGGCCATTTACTCTTCTGGTGGCCTGATGAGTGGGGTCTGTCCATCACATGACTCAATAACAAGCATCATAAGGTACATCATGTTGCTGAGGCAGGCATCCATCCAGTTGTTGGTATAACTCAGCCACCACTAGGCTTTGCAACTCATTTCAAGAGACCAGTGCAGACCTCACCAGACCAATCTCAGAAGGAGAGATTTTACCACTCCTCCTGAGAAGTGACCATGAAGAGCGCACCATTGAACCCTCCAGGTCACCTGTAGCAAGGAAACTGTTACTATCCTGTTGAAAGGTAGCCATGGTGGCCACTGGTAACCCATCACCAGGGGCTTTGGGTAGTACGCCTTGAAGTTAGAGTGGCCTCAATTTCTCTTCCTTCACAACATAACCTACAATAGGATGGTACAATGGAAAAAATGATTGCACACATATGTTAGCAATACAATTGCAGGTAGGATTACTCACTGGGCAAAAAGTGATTACACAGATATGATAGCAACCCAATTGTAGCTGTACAGTCAAGTAGCACAGATATCATGTACACCCCTTGGTTATAAGAGTCACTCTTGCTCTGTAATATTCAATGCATATTCCTCTAATGCTGCAAAACAAAAGTATGTACTCTTTTCTATACATGTAAAACAGGTAATATACCCGAAGACTATAGTACTTAAACAAAATGCTTACAGTACACTTCTGACTGTATGTCCCTAACCTCTGCCTTCTCCTATCAAAACAGGTCAAGGAGTGCCAGCTTAGGTCACTGTAGCAATACTAGGACTACTTAACAGATGATTCTGGTGGCATTATTTACCACCCTGACAGGTTAATGTCAGACATCACCTTCCACAAGTGCCCATCATATTGCCCTAAGAGGTGCTCCTAAATTTCCTGTGCAGGAAGGAAAAGTGCTGAAGCTTTGCTCTCCTGTACCACCTTCTTCATGTGAGCTAATCCTAACCCTACCCTGTGACTAACCCCAGATTTACAGGTTGTGTTTTCCTAGCAGTACCACTAACCAATAGTTACAGACTCATACACTTTATACATACCACTTCCAAAGTGTAGCACAAACTCTGTCCCCTTCCTAAGCCCTTACTCTAAGCCTATCCCATAGTACTTGCACATAAACACTAACTGCTAAAACACAATCTTGCACATCCTTACAACCACCACCTTTTCAGCCAAGCATTCACTTTCTTGCATACTGTTATCTACTTGCACTATATAAAGTCATATTATATGTAAAAAAAAAATAACATTAACTCGTGTGCAGTCACTCTTTCTTTACACTCAAACTGGTCTATCAAATGAATATTCTACCTTTTTGATTACACTCACATAAGCATACTGGTTGCAGGCATTGTCAACACTATGACATGCGTGAAGACAATCAGAACAACGGGGTAGTGCAGTGCACTATTGCAGCTGTTCAGAATAACTGGGTAGTGGAATGCACTATGGCAGCTGTTCAGAACTACCGGGTAGTGCAGTGTACTATGGCAGGTGTTCAGAACAATTGGGTAGGGTGATGCACTATGGCAGCTGTTCAGAACTACCGGGTAGTACAGGATACTATGGCAGCTGTTCAGAACAACTGGGTAGTGCAATGCACTATGGCAGCTGTTTAGAACAAGTGGGTAGTGCAATGTGCTGTGGCAGCTGTTCAGAAACACTGCCAGTAGGTAGAGTTAAACAGTCATTTTCATTGCAGTATAAATAATCAGCACTATTTTGGGCAACTTTGCTCAGTGTAGTACGACTGTATGACAGAGGAATTTCAGTACAGATTCAGCAGACTTGCAGTTTTACAGAGTTGATAAAGTATTTACAGACTTTAGGAAGGTGTCTTGCCTGGTAAAGTATGGCAGCAACAGCAACAAACTCTGTCTCTGACACACAGACAGAAGTTGTAATATACATTTAACTGGGCACACAGGCTGGCATGCACATCTTTTGCCTGTGGGTTGGGGGGTAGCTGTCTATAACAGAAACATTTTGAAGGACATACCATAGGGGGTAGGGGTTCAAGGGTTACAGGTTTAAGTATGGTTATACTATGTTTGTGTGTGTGTGTGTGGGGGGGGGGGTGCTGCAGATAGCACTAACTGCAACTGATAAATAGGTGCATAAAGGTTACAGTACAGAAATGAGAGGGGGATCTGCATATCACTAGATAGGAGTCTTAAACAGGTGCCTTAGGGTGCTTGTATCCTTAAGTATGGGCATCCCTCTGCATACCATACAAATCCAATGACTGACATGTTTTGTCTAAAGGTATGCATCTACTGCAATGGCCGTCTGACAGTGGCATTGGCCAGAAAAGTCCAGTCCCCAGGAAGATAAAGTACTACTGCAGGATCTCTGCACAGACAGCATGCACTTACTGGACAAAGCTGCCACAGAAAAGCCTTATTGGGTCCACATCTGGCAGACATTGATATGGGAAACCATAACAGGTCTGCAACAGGTTTGCTCAATACTTGGTAATATGATACTCTATGCAACAGAAAAGGCATGGGACATTCTAATAAAAAGGTCCACCAACACAAAAGCATCTCACAGAGGCTGGGGAGGTTTTGGTGTCACTCACCAGCCAGCAATAGTGATCCTCATTCTTGATGGTGGCTTAGAAGTGGGAGCTAATCTGGCCCATCCACCAAAGAGTTCATTGGGATTACATCATATTAGCAATGTCCATTGCAGTACAGTATAACACACTTCAAAACATTTGAAAGGAACATTTATCCAAGGCTAACATGCATATCTGTCTTTTCATGCACATCTGGTGTCCAGCTGCAACATCCTGTATGATGAGGTATGCATGTTAAACTATGCTATAGCTGCATTTTATTGTGCAGCAATATGCATACCAAAATGGGGTTTGGGAGAATATCTGTGCATGCAGGCAATGGGTTTTGTGTATTACTGCTTTCATAGGTTCCACTCAGAGTAGTAGCTAGGTCATCAGGTACCCTGGACAGTCCCCAGGCTGGCATATCTCAACTCAAATATGCTTCTTCCAGGGCCATGGCTTAGAGGGTGACCTGTGTTTGATTTGATTCCCAGCCATCTGAGGAGCTGGCAGGGGAAGGATGGGTGTACCTATCCAGGGGGTGTACCTATTGGGGGAAAGCTCATGCCTGGATGTACCATCTGTTCAATCTCAGATGAAGGCTGAGGAGGATCAAGGAGTGTTGTCCTAAAGAGTGACTACGTGGTGGACATTGGCAATGTCACTATAGATGCAGGGCAATATGCCAGCATGACCTCATTGCATGTCCAACCTTGGATGTGAGCAGATGTGAAGAGGAAAGAGAAGGACAGAGCTTACAATAAGACACACTCCTCAGCATCAATATTACACTGCATCAGGCACCTCCAGCTCCTTAACTGCCCTGAGCATTGGTTGGAGTAAAGTGGGGTGTTTGATAGACTTGGTGGAAAAGGAAAGACTCTGGTGGTGGTCACCTGTGAAGAGAAATAAAAATGAAAATGAAATCAAATTCCCTGAGTTCATTCTATAGTTATTAATAAACTGTAAGAATGAATTTTATTTTATTTTACTGACACACTGAGTAACAGACTACATTCATCTCAATATCACTCACAGCATCTTAAATGAATGCAAGTTCTCCATTCATACCCCTAGCAACTGCCAGTCATGACCCCTAACAGCTTGCACCCAGGAAAGCCACCTCCCATCTCTACCCTAGTTATAGATATGGCTCCACTGGTAGAGGGTTCAGCACAACAAGGCTGATCAGTAGGGCACTTGTTCCTGACAATGATAGGAACATGCAAGTGTCATGGTCCAGTGACATAGTGGTAGTATCTGCAGCATTACAGGGCATAGTGGAACATGCATCCACCTTTAGGTAGGACCCTGCAGAAGTACAGGCTGAGCACACAGAACATGATGGAAAGGTTCTCCCTTAGAGCTTGCACATGTCCTTAGGGTTCCCAGTATCCAAAACACACAACTTATGAGGTGTTCATACTCACCACTGAGGATTAATATGATGAAGATAAGCTCTGAAGTGACACCAGAACCACTCCTGAACTATCTGTAACACTTGGAATTAGACATCAGGTATCCAGGTCAGTGATCCAGACATAACCGTGGACTTAGTCAGTACTCTCTGGATTCTGGGATGATGTACAACAAGCATACAGTGATATGTAGTATCATGACCTGCAGCAGACAATGCTGCTAAGGTCATTGGTGGCAAACGTTATCATCGTCAGTGCTTCAATAAGAGAAATTGCAACTACACTCAGGTCTTCCTCCAGGAGCCATGCCTTCCATGCCCAGGATGTGGGGAGACTTGATACAGACTGTCTCAAGCCAGACTGAGCATTGGTTGGAGTAAAGTGGGGGTGTTTGATAGACTTGGTTGAAAAGGAAAGGCTCTGGTGATGGTCCCCATGGTTGGCAAGGTGGCCTAATAGCTAAGGTGTTTGCCTTACAAACACAAGGTGCAGGGTTTGAGTCTCACAAGGGATAACTGGCTAGGCTTAAAATGGCTCACAAGGGCAGTTAGCTTAGTACTAACCTATGAACCTATGAAGACTATATAAACCATTGGAGGGATGGCGTTACTGTAACCAGTGGGCGCACAGCCTGCTGTGCTTAGTTGTGAGCACTGTCCAAGCAGTGGCCAATGATACTCCTCTAGCTTTTTTCTAAAAATGGTCATATTAATATTGTCTGATATATTTTTATGTTAACATCCGAAAAATCTATTTCTTTCCTTGAAAATTTAAATTAAAATTGTAAAAAGCTTGTACTCTCAGGATATTCCATGAAATTTAAAAGCTCAACATGATCACCTTCCCATATCATAAAAACATCATCCACAAAACATTTAAAAAACAATATCTTAGAGCTATACCTTGCATTATAATCATAAATCTACTCATTTTCCCATTGATTCAAAGCAATATTCTCATAGGTATTAGCTATGGTCCTCCCCATGGCCACAACCTCAGTTTGCAGGTAATGTTGTGTTCCAAAAATAAAAACATTATTGTTTAACATTAATTCAAGAGGTTGACATATATTTCCAATCACTCTACAGTTCATTGTTGTATTCAAACAAAGAAACTCATGTATAGCTTTCAGCCCATAACTGTTTGGAATAACAATAAATAGTGAATTCATGTCTAATGTCACATATAAGAAATCAGTACAATGCATAGACTTAAACCATTCATGTAATTTGGTCAAACAAATCACCTGTATCTTCTATAAAACATTTGACTCTACACAGATATTTACCCATAATTGATTGTAAGTAAATAGAACTAGGTTCAATCAGCCATCCTCCACCTGAGACAATAGGTCTCATTGGAGGATGGTTGAGATTTTTGTATATTTTTGGTAATCCATATAATATAGGTATAGTTGAATATGGTACACTAAGGAAATTAAACAGTTCAATGGAAATATCATTTGCTAACTGCATTTCATATATAGTTATATTAACATTAGATATAAGCTTTTAATATTCAACATGTCAGTCTTAATAAATGTGTTTTCCTCTGCCAAGAATTCATTCATGTAACAAACATAATCCTGCTTATTCATTATTACAATAGCATCACCCTTGTCAGCCTGCTTAATGATGATGTCAGTGTTATTTTACAAGTTTTCAAGGGCTTTGTGCTCTCTAAGAGTTAAGTTATAGAATTTATTCTTTTCTTTACACTGATAGAGTGAACGTAACTCTTGCTCACAAACATTCAAAAACGCAGTTATAATAGGGCAGCTATTTGGAATAAAAGTACTAGATTTCCTGCAAGCCTGACTTTTATTTGTTAGTGAATCTTTAAAAATTAATTTCAAGTTAAGGTTTCTACCAAAACCTATAAGGTCAGTCAAAGCTTCAATAATATTGTCACTGTTAGACAGTATGAACTGTAAACCTCTTTCCAACAGGACAGTGAAATGCCAGCAGAACTTAGATTCATGTCAGATATAGATTAACAATACTTCTAGAGTTCAACAGCCCTGAAACATTTGCTGGCTTGTTTTCTGATTTGAACAGCTGCGCATCTGTAGTCTGTTGCATTTTCTTTTTGCTCCATTTCCTTCTCTTCTTCCATGCAATCTTCCCCTCGAGGCATTCCTCTGATGTAATTCCACCTTCTTCAGTAGAGAGAGAGTGTTGTACAAGGAGTGAGGCTTGCTGAAAATCCTGTAGCTGCTGTTGGATCTCATTGGTTGATTCTGTTTGTGAGGTAACTTGATTAGTCAGTTGAATAGAACTAGTGGTTGGCAGTACAGAAACAGTTCATAGCTCCTTAATGGACACAGAAGGCCTGGAAATTTGTTGATTTAATAAATTAGATGAAGAAGTAGTGGGCATCTCAAAAGTATCTAAATCATACATTGAGTTTTTAGATGGTTCTCTCTCCTTATTTAATTGTTGATCCTTTGGCCAGGGAAAAATGTTACCAGATCTAAAATCATTTAGATCTCTACTTAATTTATGCTGTTTTGTTAACTCTCATCTCCGGGCATAACTAGTGAGTCTTTCCAGAATCTGGTGGTAGACATACATATTATCTTTAAATTAAGACATATTTGCTAGTTCACTTTCTAAGTTAGTTACTTCATTTTGCAAATCAGTTTCAATTTTTTTGAAGAATTGATTCATTAGCACCATATATTCGGTGCTCAATTTTAAGTTCAGTTCTTAAATAAATAAATAAACCATATGATCGGTGCTCAATTTTAAGTTCAGTTCCTGCCATTTGTTTAATAATTTAGGATATGTATTTGCATAAACTGGCATCTTCAATATTCTTAAAGCATGCAGTACTGCTCCAAGTTCCAAACAAGCAGAGAAGCTTAGCTGTTGCCATTGGAGTGTGTTGTAGGCTTGTACCTTTTTTCTAAGATATTGATATTATTAATAAAGTTATCTTTCAAAGGGGCAATGGCACCCACATTGCCTGTTACAGAACTAGGAAGTCATTGAAGTAAGGGATTACTACGAATTACTAGCAGGTCATGGAGAGATTGACTCTGTTTGTATTTATAGCAGTAGTAGATCTCTGTTTGATTCCAGACTGTGTCATAGCTGAATTAAAAATCACACAGAAGGTACCCAGAGTAGATCCAACACTCCAAAATTAAACACTGAAAAAATCAAATCAAATACTGTTGTAAAAAAAGCCAATGGTAATCCAAAAAGTCCAAGAAACAACAACCAAAACTTAGGAAGTGCCAAAATTTTAATAATGTAAGCCTTTTGGGTTAATACCTTTCTTCAGTGCATATAAAAGAATAATTAAAAACATTCACTATATAGTGCTCTCAAAGAATACCATGTGACACAGCCCCCTATTACAGAACATTTTCAATATATCTATATGATCAACAATTAAGATTAAAATTAAAAATAAAACATCTACATGTATATAAAATATATTTATTTATACTGTATTTGTTTTTTTTATTAAAACAGGTTTAATAGTAATGTTGTTGTTGTTCTTCTTTTGGCTTTTCCCGGTTAGGGGTTGCTACAGTGGAATTCCGGTCCGCTAATGATTGGCAGTAGATTTTTACAGTGCTGAGGTGCCAGCCCAATGCCCAACCTTCAACGAAGGCATGCCCATTCACGCATGTCTTTCGAATGCCACTCGACCATGGGGAGGACATGCAGACTCCACACAGAAGGTGCTCCAGCCGAGAATCAAACAGGACAACCTCTTGCTGTGAGGCAACAATGCTACCGCTGAACCACCGCGGCTTTATATATTGTTAATACCAGGTGCAAGATCTGTTTGCAAAATGTAGAATCCAATTAAATTCCCTCACTTCTAACACATTGGGCCAGATTCACGAAGGCTTGCATGGAGTCTAAGAGTAGAGTAAGACTCCAGACAGCCAATATGTCTGCCAAGCGATCCAGGAACAGCCGGCAGGGGCGTGCATGAGAGCTCCTAAAACGACTCTTGCACGGACAGTGTTAGGTTATGCAAATTACCTCATTTGCTGCTGAAAGCTATGCAAATGAGGTAAATTTGTGAACCAGGAAACACTAACCTGTCCGAGTAAGAGTAGTGTTATTTGCAGAAATGTACTCCGTTGGTAACTGAGTACCATTCTGCAAATAGCAAAACGGAGCTATGACAGCTCCAAATAAAACATGCATCCAGTTGAGGAAGCATGCCAATTGGCAAATATAAGGCCAATTGCATTTTTATGTGTTGCAAAATAATAAAAAATATTTTTTCCCCCCGATCTCCGATGTTTAAGCGTAGTGCAGCGCCTCGCAAATGTACAGCACTCTAAAAACCAGAAAAAAATAAAATAAAATCCAAAAATAGGCATTTTATTAAATATATTCATCTGCCATGCAGGTGAATGGCAGGCTGAAGACAACATGGCTACTGAGTAGTGGTTGCTAAGGGGGGAAGCTCAGTCTGAGAGATATAACCAAGCATTAGTAGGCAATTCTATGCAAATGAGTATAAGGATAGTGAATCCCAATTTTCCCTGCCATGTAAACCATGTCCCTAGAGTGTAAGAGTAGGATTAGGGGAGTAACAGAGTAGAAGATAGGTGACATCATGAGGGGGTATGTATCAAAGACTGTAAGCTTATTGGAGCAGAGTGGCATGTGTTTGCTGTGAGTTATTCAGGACTGGAAGAGGTGTGTCTACAGTTGTCTGAACTGAAACCCAGAAACTGAAGGTGTACGCCGTGGCTATCACTAAAGTTTCTTGCAAAGATGCTTACACTGTGTTCGCCCGTGTAAGCCTGTATAAGGCTGTCTAAGCCTGTGTGTGCGCATGTGCACCCGCCTAAGCCTGTGTAAGCCCGTGTAAGCCTGTGTAAGCCTGTGTGGTGCTTGTACACATGTTTGCGCTTGTTTGCGCGTCACTGCCCCCTGTGGAAACAGAAAGGGAAAAGGAAGGAAAAGAAGTAGTAGGAAGTTAACCAAGGAGAACTAGCAGACCTGCCAGGTGAAATCAATCAGAATCAGCCAATTACACAGGCAGTATACTAGTCCAGCCCAGCCCAGCACTTAAAACCCTGCAAACAACATTCCCCCATGTTTTACTCAGAAACACTGCAACACTGCAGTATACAAAGAGAAGTGAAAACTAAAAAGCTTAACTGAGAAAAAAAAATGTTAGGGGCTGCCATTGCTATTATAAGGCAACATGTGCAAGATGCTAAGGGTGGTGCCATTGCGAATGCTGCTGAGCAACCCACAGTGAGGAGACGGAGAAGAGTGTACAGACCCAGGGCAACCTACCAGAGGCTACATGAGCTGGAGATAGTGGAGCACTATAGAGTGGACAGAGACCTCCTGCAGCAAACTGTTGAGCTGTGCAGACCACGCCTCACACACAGAACCAACAGAGGGGAACCCATCCCAGTGGAAACCAAGGTATGTGTTGGCCTAAGAATACTAGCAACAGGTACCTTCCAGAGACCAACTGGTGATATGATGGGGATTTAACAGGCATCAGCATCCAGGGTACTGCACCAGTTCCTGAATGCCATGTCAGCACATGTCGGTGATCATGTATATTTCCCCAATTCCCGTGAGGTATTGGCCAGCAATATGCGTCTCTTCCAGCAAATAGTGGAATACCCTGAGGTAGTGGGTGCAATTGACTGCACGCACATACACATCAAAGCACCAGCCGGTGGGTGGGGTAGGGCCTACATCAACTGCAAGGGCTTCCACTCCATCAACTGGCAGGTCATGTGCGATGCCCAGGGCATAATACTGAATGTGTGTGCTGGCTGCCCTGGAAGCTACCACGATTCCCATATCTGGCATCTGCCGCAGCTGTACCAGACATTTGCCAATGGGGGCATCCCTGACAGTCACCTAGTGGGGGATGCTGGATATGCACTGGAGCCGTGGCTGATGACACCCATCAGAAATACACACACACCTGAACAAGAACTCCATAATGAGGCACACGCACAGACACGAAATGTAAATGAGCGTGTGTTTGGGATGCTCAAGTCACGGTTCCGGTGCCTGGACACATCTGGTGGAGCCTTGCAGTACTCATCACCTACATGTACCCAAATTGTCATGGTATGTGCCATGCTACACAATATGATCCTGCAAAAACAGCTGCAGCAGGAACAGCATGAGGCAGGGCCAAACAGCCCCCCACCATTGCCAAGGCCTGCACAGGCACAGCTTGACTTGGAGGAGGAACAACCTCAGCCTGCCCCAGTAGGCAGAAGGAGGTGTGCCCAGTATGCCTTGGCCTTGGCAAAGAGGCAACACATAGCACATACACTGGCTCAGTAGGAACCCTGGAAATGACACCTCTCTCTGACTCACACATAAAATAAAAGGGATACCTAACTTGACACTACCTGTTTCCAAATATATATAGGGAGTGTAGTATGTGCATCCGACATAGGCAGCCCTGCAGCACCACCTGAGGCATGATTGCCATGTTTTAAGCAATATAAAGCAGTGCTAAGCAGCATTTACTAATAATTAGTATATGTAAACAAAATTGCCCATGTTAACTAGCGCAATGTTGGGCAACATTGAGCAATGTTGGGCAAGGTTGGGCAAAGTCGTGCAAAGTTGAGCAAAGTCAGGTAAACATGCTCATATTTGCTTTACTGTTCCTTAAGCAGTCTGGTCTGCCCAGCATGAAAATAAAAAGCAGTGACAGGGCCCGAACCCAGGATACTGTGCACTATAGTCACAGTACTGAACCATTAAGCCATGAAAGCATTTCAGTGACACAGACACAGCAGGACAATTGTACACTAATGCAAACACAAAGAAATGCTGTATCATGCCCCTAAAGAGGCATATGGGTAACCTCCCCCACAGGCCTATGCAGACAGAGAACATCAGGCCAGGCGGTGTGATGTGGGTTGTGTAGGCTATGAAGTCGCAATCTAATATACGTGACATTGGACGCTAGCATCTGTAGCACAGTAGTATGCCTCAAGCCAGTATGATAGGCAACAGTACAGACTGAAATGGTGTACCATACATAGCAGTGCAGGCATGGCAAATGTGTATAAGTGTCAGGTGAAACCCTCATCCTATGTACACCCACAGTAACAATCAGGTGTGCCCCCGAGTAGAAATGTACAAAGAATAGCTGTCCCCCTTGTATGTAGAAATGTTGATAAGTCTATGCAAAGTGTCTCATGGAAGCCCTGCAGGCACAGCATGATCCCTGTTGAGATCTATGGACAAATGTGCATAGTCATCTCTACTTCAACACATTCATTCAAAGTGGGTCAGAAAATCATGCTATGTTTCACACAACCAGGTCTGTGTGCATGTAGGTCAAGGTTCCTACTACTCAGCTACATAGACATCAGACCCGTCAGCAGAGAGACACACAACACACATGAATCTGACCTCAGATCTGTTCTGAGTTTACAGCTCAATGCACTATATACAGACTGGCAATGCTGAAACATCCTGGCAGATAGGATCAGTGTTAACTACCCCCCCCCTCTCACCCATGAAAAGATCTAATATATATATAATGACAGCCAAGTTCATCACAGCACAGCTGTGCAATAACACTCTCCAAAGCCAGTATCACAGCAGCCATGGGACCAGATAACATCCCAGCATGGGCCTCACTGAGACAGATGGCTGTTGTCAAAGCTATGGGCTCTAGCTCAATGCCAAAAGGTTGTCATCCATTTTGTTAAAAAAAAAACTCTGTAGCCAAGAAACTACAACAGGCAGTATACTTCACCCCACCCAGTCAATGAAACCACTGTGAAGACATATTCAAAAGCAAACTGCACACTTCCAAAGACCAAAGTGGAACGTTCCAAAGACCTCTTGCTATAGGATAATGGTATACAGTCTGCCGAATCATTTACAAGTGCATCCTATGAGCATCTACAGGGATGCATGGAATGAGGCATCACAAATAAATCCAAGATGCACTCCTCCAAAAATAAGACAACAATCAGGTGGTTGTTGCCCATAAATAAGCTAGACAACAGAAGGAGGAAACAAACACATGATAGAGCCAACTTCACTAAAAGAAAGGCATCACTGATAATTATTAGGAAGAAACAATGATCGCTCATAAAATAATCCAAGGACAGTTTCAGTATACATGGGTTTGATGCATGTGTGTTGTTGTTCAGTGATTGGCCTCACCCTGGAACACAATGTGTACATGGGCACAACATTGCTGTGTAAGTATTAAAAGCTCTGCAATGTCCTGTGCATCATCACTCACAGGTATACATACCATGGCTGGATGTGTATCTGTGTGTCACATAGATATCCATTTCTGATTAGAGTGTCTGTGTCTTTAGCAGATAAATGTGGACGCAGGTTTAGCACATGCATGCTATGTATACAGACAGGATGAGTGGTGCATGTATACCTGATGGAATGGAATACCATTGCTCAACATAGCCATTGTACAGTGGTTATGTTGAGTGTAGGACATAGTGTGGACATGCCAGTGCCAGCCATGACATGGCATGCTACAACACAACAGCAACATTAAACATCACACATACACAGTGTGTGTCATGTGACCTATGCACTCAATAGCATTACAAGACATATATGTGTCACTTTGTACAAATGGTGATTGCTATGCATATTGTGTATCGGTGCATATGTTTGCACACACACAACATTTAGGTGCATAGCAGTTAATGTTATGTGTAGTACTGTGGTCACTGTAACTGGAAGAGGTGTAGTACCATGAGCCGTCATCATGCAGCATCATGTGGTCACTGAAGGCTACTAATGTGTGACAGGCCGGCACATACCATGCTGTACCAGAACTGCTGTACCATGGCTACATTCACTATTTCACAGCCAGTTGTTACATGGGCTTGTATGGTGCCCAATAGGGTGCATTGCCTAACATGAATGTGTTATCTGTTGAAGAGTGTCGCACAGCCAAATGAGAGGCATCTACCCCTCAGGTAAATTATGTGTGCTGTGTGGATTACATTTGGGATACTGGAGTGTGACCTTACAGCGGGTGTCTGAATACGCCATGTGTAGCATGTGAACATGTACTGCATATGACAAAGTTGTGTATGTTGTGTGCATGTGTATTGCCTCTGCCTATCCAATGTCCACTACAGTGTTGCCACAATTGTGTGGGATGCTCTGTGTATTGTATGTGTTTTAGGCAGCTACCCACGTTACTGGGATGTGCATAGTCTCACAGCAAACATGCACAGCATGCATTATGCGTAGGTGTGTTACGTGTACATGGCCTACGGCTCACCTATGACATGCACATTTAATTAGCAATATTAAATGTAGAACACACTCACCAGCATGGGTCTGCTGCCTTGCTGTCACACCAGAGGGACCTACAAGGATATGAGACAGTTTGTCAGTGGCAACAACTGTGGCATTGCTACTGTGTGTTTACAATCTTACAGTAGTACAATGGTTGACAGTCACAGGCCTACAGATTACATTCCTAATTATTAGTATTGCAC
The DNA here is from genome assembly GCF_019279795.1 of Protopterus annectens. Taxonomy (NCBI): domain Eukaryota; kingdom Metazoa; phylum Chordata; order Ceratodontiformes; family Protopteridae; genus Protopterus; species Protopterus annectens. The sequence goes on from NC_056734.1 coordinate 559,864,399, forward strand.
AACACTAGGCACCACATCCTCTAACTACACAGTACACATCTCACATGAGCATGTTCTACCAATAGAGGTAACAGTAGTCTACAGCTATGCCATGTTACCTGCACGCTCCATGTCAACTTGCTGGGTGGCTCCGGCCTCCATGATGATACATGTTACTTGTTGTTGTTGGCCAAGAGCCACCTGGCTCAGGAGCAGCTCTTCCACTCTGGTGAGGGGGGATGGCTACCCCACTACCTGTGGCAAGCTGTTGTCTACGGATATCTGACGCACGCTGCCGGGCATGTCTAATTAAATCACTGCAGTGATGGCGTACCTGCTCATATGTCCGGTTATGCATGCCTATGTCATTTACCCTACGATCAAGATCTTGCAATGGTGCAGTCCACTCATGCTGGTCCTGGCTGGTTCTGGAGAACAGCAGGGCATAGTGCTGCACCAGGCTTGTTGTAATCTGTTCCTCCTCTGCCAGGCTGTAGGTGGGGTTACGATGGTGGGCCACTACCCTGGAAGACAATGAAACAATATATGTGAGCAAGTCATGTGGCACACTTAATATTCTAAAGTACAGATATCAATTAACTGCCATATATAGCAACCTATTGGCTGTCAGAGGATACACACTTTCAATACCACATATCAGTGCTCAGCCCACAACTGCCTGACAGTGCCTGGCACACTCTATATATCAAATCATGTTTTGCACAGCAACAAAGATAAACCAGTATGTAAGACTATACAACAGTACATGGCACACTGTATGCGACACAATGCACCACCTAGCCACAGGAGGTATATATCAAGCTAATGCATCAAGAAATATGTATTCCATTGCAATGATTGTAAAGTCCAGTTACAGTATTACCAGTATACCACACTAGTCATTGATGGCAAACCCCTGCCTAACATATGTGCACATTCATTAATATAGGTGGCATACTGGTGTACTAGACTATACATATTGCTAGATACGCACTTATATACTGTAGCACACATATAACCAAGGCCATGGTACAGGCATACCCACACACACATCAGACATACATACCAGACACAAAGGTATGGCAACCCAGATGACCTTTACATCTGTACCATACAGTACTGTGTGTCAGTAGTTACAAAGCCTTATGCCTGAGGTATGTAATTTGTGAGGACTACAGGGAACACACAAAACAGTGGTTCTAAGAAATGTGGACATACACCATACTGTGCTGTGTTGGCATACAGCTTCAGGTAGTACTACAGTTCATACAGGAGTTGGATTCACCAGCAGTAACACTCAATAAGCATACATGTACTGCTTTAGCCTACAATGGGACACCTCAGTCGACACCAAGGTACTATGTCAGACCATATGGCATACTGCTTTTTCTGCCTAGCAATTGCATACACATCTTTTGCTGGCATCACAGCTAGGAAAAAAAAACAGTTTCCCACTAAGCTATCACACATATACAGAACTCTGACACATTCACCAAGACATTCACCATCACACTCAGTCAACCTCACATAGCAATTATTGCAACAAGTACATGTGGGTGTGTATCACTTCATATGTAGGTAACAGGCTATTGGCCCTAGGGCCTATAGAAGTCTAGCCATATGCTACCCTGGCCTTTGACACACAGGTAAGTATGTTTCACATGGCCCTGTCAAGCAGAGCCACAGAGGTGATTCCCAGGGTGTATTGCCTATCTCCCATACAATCATCAGGATTATTTATGATGACTGCTAAATACAAGCTTTTTTGCTATTGATAGGTGGTTTGTTCCAGAGTATGGGATGTCTCTGAGATTGGAATCTATCCCTCCAGCATGTGCTGTTTATTGAGGTCACAAGGTTTAGGTCCCTAGAGCATGTAGCTTGTAGGGATTGTGATCTGTTTACTTGGAGCATGTCCAACAGCTCTGGGTTTGACATAGCTTAGTATGTTAGGCAGAGGTCACCTCTGGGCAGGCGGTATGCGACACAGTCTAGCTGTGGGTTTGTGAGACGGTCTGCATAGGGCATCTGTTTGAGGCCAGTATTACTCTTTGTGAGGTATGTCTGTGTCATTTTCAGTTGTTGTAGATGTCTTGTGAGGTACATACCACATGGGGCATTGTACTCTATAATGGGCTTTATGTGTGATGAGTAGAGGGGAACACTGATCTATGTTTCCCTGGATGACACACCTTTTGTGATGACGTCTGCCATGTAGACAGATGACATGACTAGTGTGGCACTGTGATTATCAAAGGGGAGACTACTGTCCACCTGTGTCCCATGGTCTCTTATTACACCTTCGGTGTTAGGTAGACTACCACCTATGTGGTAGTTAATGGGTACAGAGTTTTTGCAAGAAGGGATGCCAATGCAGTGTCAACATTGAGCTTGTGTCAATGCCTTTGTCACCAGGCATCTGTTGCAGTAAATATGACCCTGTCTCTCTCTCTCTCTATATATATATATATATATATATATATATATATATATATACACACACACACACACACACACACACACACACACACACACACACACACACACATACATATAAACATCCATTGGTGTACATATAGATATACATATAGGCACATATACAGTCCACCTTTCATGGTGGGGATATCAATTATGCGAAGGTTGTGAGGTATACAGTTATGTCATAATATTGCACAGTGTTGTGTGGAATGCATTGAAGGTGTTCTCAGCCCATGTAGCTTTAGCAGGCCTCACTGGCTGCAACACTACAAACCTGACAAATCATACCCACAGTGTTTAACCACCACATGTCATATACCAGCACTGTATGCTGTCTTGTTTGCCACACACTACAACCTACATAGAAATATGCACATAACAACCTTCAACAACATATGTATGTCCACCCTTCACAAACAGTTGCAGTATGTCTCTTGCTCTATGCACATGTACAGATGTTAATATATCTGACACAGACAGATCTCTCCGTATGTGTGTGCCATACACACACAAGGTCCACACTGTTGTAAGTTCGTGTACCTCACAGCTGACCTGTTGCGCCTTGCTGCAACATGAACATGTGTCACATGTGAGCACACAGTAATATTAGAGGGTGTATATATAGCTGCAAATGTTAGATTAGCATACTAGCCTGGTACAGCTGTTGCCAATGCTAAGCTACACATTAATATGACTATCATGCATTTGTTACTCTGTCACATCCATGTTTATATAACCGTATCTTCTCCCCAAACAGACATTGTACACACTACTGTACAGAACACAGATAACATGGATCAGATGTTTGACATTTAATGCTGATCTACATATCTCACAGTCATATCCCACTGCACACAGCTACACACTGATTTCTCCATGCCAGTAGTTATGCAGGGAATCTGTGCATAGATACGTGCTGCTGCCACATATGGATAATTCAAACTATGTTGAGTACTCTTCATAAACATCTACTACATGCCAGTAAATACATAGCTGTTACATACCTTTCCTTTGTATGTGTTCGTATTTGTCAGTTCTGTGTGTTTTGTAATAACTTTTATTTTTTATATCTTATTTTTTTCGAGATATTTTTTTTTCAATATTATTTTTTTTCAATATATTATTTATTTTCCAATATAATTTTTTATTTTTTTTTCAATATATTTTTTTCAGTATATATTTTTTTCAATATATTATTTATTTTTCAATATGATTCTTTTTTTAATATATTTTTTTAAATATATATTTTTTCAATATATTATTTATTTTCAATATAGTCTTTTAGTTTTTCTTTTTTTTCAATATATTACTTTTTCTTTCGATATATTTTTTTTAATCTTTTTTCATTTTTTCTGCTGCTGTTGTCTGCGTCCACCTCTCTCTCTCTCTCGCTCTCTCTCTCTCCCTCCATACTTTCAATGAAATGATTGCATGTGTGGACAGCAAGTACAGCCTGCTTTTATAGGTATCTGCACATGTGCATGTGATGGCCTCTGCAGCAATTGGTGGCCACCATTTGGCAATTACATGCAGCCTGCTGTGTGGCACTTGCAATACTCACTGTCATAGCAACCCAATGCTGCAAATTGCTAAGTCAGGTAGGCATAGCCCTTTCAGCTTTCCAAAGTGGGGACTATGCTTGTTTGCTGTGGACACCGTTGTGTAAGTCAGAAGGTTGGTATACTTCTTATAACTGATGCTAGGGGTGTAGCCAGTGATTTGAATGTTGTACTCGGACCTGAATGTTGCCACTTCCAGTACACAGTTGACAGTGTAGAATTGTACTCACCCCTACAAATGCTAACACAAGATACATGGGAGTATGTAGTTTCTTTTCTACTTATACAATTAGCTGCCATACATACGTATTTATTGAGATGTTTTCATTTGACACATGAACTGTGTTTGGGAACTGCTATACTGTGTTTATTAATGTACTCACTTCTGCACAGTTTGTGCTTTTTCTTTTGTTGACATTATCACAGGATGCTCATGAAAACTGGACAATTCCAGTACTGAGTATGCCTACTTACATCCTTGCTGGACCTTGATCACACAGGTATTTTGTACATTTGGGTGGGGATTGTCCTGCTATGATACTGTGTGGGGGTTGTAAAGTGTTGCTGTAACATTATTTACTGCTAGAATGTCTGGTTCTGTTATCACAGTCATGTAATGCAATTCCACAACAACTGCTGGTAAAGTTCCACAGAACAGGTTTTGTGTTATGGCATTCCTATCTTTCCTTTACATTCACTCATTCTGATGCATGATATATATATTTCAGCAACAACCTGCTGTATATCTACTGTGGCTTAGTGGTACTTCATGGAGTCTAGTGTGTCCAAGGTCCAGGGTTCGAGACTGACATTGGTGTTTTATTTTGCTGCTGAGCAGAACAAGGCCCCTCACATGCAGGGTGACTAAGGCACTTTTAAGCAGTTGTAAGCAGGTTTGCGCGACACTTAGCAATACTTAGCTAAGCGCACACTCGCGCAAACCTGCTAACTACTGCTTAAAAGTGCTTACTCCCGCTAACCCTCGCGCTCATTTCTTTGAAAGAAAAGAAAATGGGGAGATAGGAAAGTGGTGAAAAAGGGGCACAAAGAGGGAAAGACAGTAGGGAAAACAGCTTGGGATGTGCAGGATGGGTGTAGGGAAGGTCCATAGCTGCCCATTTCTTTAACAGCAACAGCTGTGCATATACTAGTAATTTGGAGGGAAATTTGAAACATTCCACCCCTGAGAGAGTGGTGAGGACAATGAAACAACTTTATTAGATACTATTAAGACTAAATATTTAGCGCTTTGTAATAAATATTGCTCGACTATTCTGGATAAACCTATGACTGACACTATTGATAATGTGGCTATTTATGGGAGGAAATTGTTACAAATTAAAATGAACAAAATATACAGAGATCATAAAGACTTCTCAGCAGGTAACATCTTCACTTGGCCACGTGATTTTATCGACCTATCATGTACCTCATTACGTTTACAACAGTGTGAAGTTAATCCCAATGGAGCAGAAGTGCAGTTGGCGAGTGTTAATAATATTTCTAACTCTGATATTGGAGAAACTGGCATAAACAATTCAGACATACAATCAGTATCTCTGCCTGTATCTGCCAATACAGGCACAACAACTTTGCAATTGAGCGCCAATGCGGGGGCAATAAGAAAGACCTTTGTAACTACGGCTGAAATACATAGGTCTGAAGATGCAGATTTTCCCCCCTTGTTAACATCTCAAAATCAGGGCAATGGGCCAAATACTAATTATTTAATGGGTTTGAACTCCATGGGCCTAAACTTTCCTCTTCCAGTGAGGGAGAGATCCATGAGCAGGGTAAGAAGTGGACAACAGAAGACGCAGCAGAGAGGCAGAAGCACAACCAGATACAAATGGAAGTTGGGCGAAACAACTACAAGCCCACTAACGATAAAAAAAGCATTTCAACAAGTAAGACATTGATTGTTAATCTCTCTAGTCATTGTCTAACAGATCTTGAATTGACTGTTTTGAATAGGGGTCTAATGTTCATTCCTACAACTGATATGCGTATTACTGATATTATATTTGATGTCAAAATGTTTGCACGCAATCTTACTTTGAAATGTATGTTCAGTGATACTCAGGATGTACATAGTGATTGTTTTAAAAGACCGAGTATGTTTGTACCAAAGCACAATGCTTTAGTTAATGCTTTTGAACAGTTATGTATTTCAAGCATTTATGAAGTTTATAATAACAAACATATGAGTAGGACAATAAGTAATAAGTACAATTTGAGTAAGCTTGAACAACGGGCTCTGGTTGACTTAGAAAACAATCAGGATCTGGTCATCAGGCCGGCTGATAAAGGAGGGCAAATAGTGTTAATGGATAGAATAGACTATGAAATGACAATGTATGATATGTTATCTGATGTTAATTTTTATGAAGTCATCACATCAGCACAGGCTGATACAATGATCAATACTGTTTTCGGTTCGATTAAATGGTTAGAAGCCACTTCATTGATAGATCATGATTTAGCTAGATATTTTTATACTATGACTCCTACCATCCCCATTATACAAGGATTGCCTAAAGTGCACAAGAATCTTAGTAAGCCCCCAGTGAGACCTATAGTTGCAGGCAATAAATGGTGCACGGAATCCTTGTCCATTTACCTGGAGAAATGTCTTAGGCCTATTGTGAGTAAGTCACCGATAGTATTAAGAGATACTGAACATTTTTTTGAATGAACTGTTTCAATTTTCTAAACGAATAACAGTCTATGAAAGATTTTTGTTTGCCACATTAGATGTGGTTTCTCTATTTACTGTAATTCCTAACACAGTAGGTATTGATTATGTTACAAAATTATTAGTAGATTCTGGAGGATTTAATAATGATGAAATATTTTTGATAGAAACTTTATTGAATCTAGTACTTCACAATAATATATTTGTGTACAAGGAGATGATATACTGGCAAAAGAATGGTGTTGCCATGGGGAGCTCTTGCTCTAATAGTTATGTGAATGCTGTGATGGATGCGTGGGAAACTCAATATTTAATGAAGGGTCCATTTAAAGATTTTATTTTATTTTATAAAAGATTTGTGGACGACCTTTTTTGATTTGGAAGGGCACAGAACAACAATTGTAAGATTTTATGGATTATATAAATAGTTCATCTGATTTTTTACATTTTACTTTAAAATTTTCATCCGATGGTATAAATTTTCTGGACGTTTATGTTAGTAGGGATGAAAATGGTTATTTGAACAGTAATTTGTTTAGGAAAGAGTGCCTTGCTAACCAGTTATTAAACAGGAAAAGCATGCACCCTAATTTTGTATTTAGAAATGTTGCTAGGAATCAATTTTTTAGAGCCTCAAGGCTGAATGCTAGGGATGAAGACTATCAATATCATAAAAATAAAACAGCAATAGAATTGCTTGAAAGGGGTTATGAACAGAGAATGGTGGATACTAACTCTCTAGCAGTTGATTCTATGAGATCAGCTGTAGCAAAACCTTATTTTTCCAAGAACTTTAATAGAATAAAATGCCCTACTAATAATAAACTTAGGCTGTCCCTTAATTATACTAGGGGTGTTAGTTTGTATACAGAGGTTATAAATAACCATTGGAATATTTTAATGACTGATGACCATATTAAGGCATTAGTAGGTACAAAACTACAATTTTCTTTCAAAAATAGGAAGTCCCTTAAGAATAGGTTATGCAGTAACACCTTTAAGAAGCATGTAGTAACAGAGCCTGGTACCAAACCATGTGGTAGCTGCAGGTATTGTAGTTTTGTTTCCAAGAATACTATTTTTAAACATCCAGATACTGGTGAGATTTTTCATATTACTGCAAGTGCTACTTGTGATACTATGCATGATGTATATCTTGCTTTTTGTGTTTTATGCAATAAATATTATGTAGGTAAAACTGATCGCTCCCTGAAAGAAAGAATCAGGGAACACTTATATCATATCAGGAAAAAGAATTTTGTTAATGCACTTGCTAAGCATGTTGGTAACACGGATGAACAACATACTTTTAAGTTTTTAGTGTTGGGCATGACTCGTGAGTGTAAGACGTGGCAATATTAGGTGTAGAACAGAAGAACTGGAAGCAAATTGGATAGTTAGACTCAGAGCGAATTATGGGCATGGCCTTAATGACCATGTACCCATTAAACCAGTTCTTCAAAAAAGACCTCTTCGTAAAAAATAAAATACATATATAAAATATATATATATTTTTAAATATATGTATTTTTGTTTTTTTGATTATAGATTTATATTTATATGTATGATATGTATATATAGTTTTAATATAAAAAAATTTTAAATTGTTTTTATTGAGTGCATCACTTTAATTCTGTAATTATCTGATCATATAATCACTGATGTGTATAAATAGGTGTTTCAGTAACTTTGTTTAAACACCTGAAGAAGCTGTAAGTGAAAGCGCTTGTGTTACTATTAAAGCTGAGTTGCAATGGATTTGTCTTGTACATTTGTTACTTTAGATTTATACAACAGTTGATTCTGGAGCCACACTTTTGCTCATTTGACTTGCATTTGGACTTTATTTTCATTGCGAAGGTGTTAGGTGTTTGTTTGGTGAGTTTGTTTTTGAAGTATGTTGTACTGCCAATTAAATTTCAGTGTATGTGTCCAGCGGACATGTGTGCAAAATGGGCAGCTATGTATGGGGCTTAATTTTTTTGTGGGAGCAGATTGCCCTTTTTTTTTTCAGGTGAGAGTGGAATGTGGGGTAGGGGAAGTAGGTATATTTTGAGAGGTAGGTTGGGGAGGTAAGCAGACAAGACAAACAAGACGCGTACAGGGGCGGACTATGACACATGAGGTGGGTGAACACCATTGACGGGGAAGGATGTTTGGAAATCGCAAGCCCATGAGCCCACAGATGGCAACAGTGGAACTAAGATCCCCACCCATGGGCAGTCACCACTGCACCTTCACAGCCCAGAGGGTGGTTGTGCTGGGGGCTGCGTAGGAGGGGCAGGCTCACCCATGAGTCACGCCACTCTTGCCATGAGCTGGCGTAGAGAATCAGCAACTGAACGCTCGATCTCCCTACATACCACAGCCCGGACCATTCGGAGGGTGATAGGTAGCCCTCCTCCTGCCACGCTTGCACGGGGGGACGAGCCCCATCCCCTGCAGTGCTTCCACCCAAAGGTGGCACAGGACCAGTGGAGGAGGAGGTCTCGGGCTGAGCACCGGACCTGCCGGTGCCAGGTGCCATCACCAGCTGAGGTGGGACAGGTGGGTCCGCTGGGACTGTCCTTCCCATACGTTCTATGTTTAGGAGGATTTAATGACAATATGGGTTAGTAATAGCCAACAACATTCCAATTTAGTTGTAACAGCATACAGTAGTACTCCCATTAACCTAACACACCAGAGTTCCAACAGTTGAACAGCAAGCATAACACATGCATATATAGAACAACAGTGGACATTCCAACAGCATGCAGGATTGATTGGTGGCAACAGGCCACCAAGATTGTGGTATGTGAACAGGGCACATGCATCATAGTAAATGCAGATATTTATAAACCAATAGGACATGTGTCCCAACAAATGTTATGAGATTAGACATACCCATTGAGGTGTGGAATTGCATTGTTTATGCACATACAGTAGAGTGTAAAAAGATACCTCCATTAACAACTTATATATACTTATAGTTTACACTACATTCCTATTGACTGCAGTTATATATCCCCTACATGTATTATTACACTAGGCAATGTCCGTTAAATTGTGAAATGGGTTTTGCTAGTTCTTGATATACCTGACCTGCATCTGACATACAAACTGTCCTGGATCCAGATGTTACTGCTACATATTTATATATTTTATTTATATGTATATATCTACATATCTGGATGTGTTCAGGTGACATTATCAGGTATATGTTGACAGTCCCCTACATTTCTAGCAGCACACTGACATTTCTGGGGAACACAATAACAAGCTTCTCATGTGCCAGATTAACCTGTACATGCCGGTCATGAACCGACAGTTGAGGACTGTATATATGCTTAACAGCTACTGGCACTCCCTTCATCCACTTTATATGGCCTACCCCTGTGTGGGTTGACTGCGCTTAATACAACAGTACTATTTCTATAATGCAAGGGTACAACAACATATCAAAGAAAGTGACACGGACACACTCCAGGAATTATACCTTTATTAATTACATTACACACTTTTCTAGTGGCTCTCTCGTTTATTTGATATATCAGTGCATGCAGAGGTCTTTTATTCAAGACATATTATACCTTTATTAATGGGTTACACCACCTTTTCACACTGTCTCACTCATTGTATATAACAGTACATGCAGAGAAGTTATTCAACACTTATTATACCTTTATAAATGGGTTAAAACACTCTTTTTCAGGCTCTCTCACTTCTTTTATATGACAACACATGCATTATAATTACTAACCTGCCTGGTGGCACAGCCTTAGCAGCCTATCTGCATAGGCTTGCTGATTCGCAGCACGGACACCTGCAGCTGTGAAGTAAATGAAGGGATATTAAGACATACCTATTCATAATATAGACTACAATAGCAATTCTTACATACTTCATTCCATGGCTACATACTCAGTAGTGGGGCATTTTCCATTTTACGGGCCTCCTGTATCCACTGGTTCAGTCAGTCCTCCTTGCGTCTCTTCAGATCTGAGTAGTGATGTCTGACTTGCTCACCAGTCCGAGGGACGCCTGTGGCACTGGTGAGATCATGTGCTAGACGGTTCCAGGCTCTGCTTTGTACTCAGTGCCCTGAAACTGGCCCTGCAGGAGTCTTGCATCATGATGATGGACGAGGAGCCAAACCATTACTTTTGACTCCTCAATGCCCCACCGTTGCGCTCGAAAATGAGAGCCCTCTCTGACACCAGTCATACTGTCTGCAGATGGGAGCTACAACCAGTTATGGTAATTATTCCCGCCTATGGAGCTTAAATATGCCTCATTTCCCACACTTATTTGTGATTGGCCGGTTTTGAAAAATCTCAGCTAAAAGCAAACCTGCTTAGCAATGGGTAAACTTCCATTGATATATATGAGTGTGTTGGAAATGCATCCATATGCAAAGCTGTCATGGCTTAGTGGTTTAGTACTGTGATTATGGTGCACAGTATCCCGGGTTTAAGGCCTGTAATTGCTTTTTATTTTACTACTGGCCAGACCAGATAGGAGGTGTGGCTGTGTTTAGCCGACTTTGCTCAACTTTGCCCAACGTTGCTCTACGTTGCCCGACGTTGCCCAACGTTGCGCTAGTTAGCATGGTGCACAGCTCCACGTGAACATGTTTTGTTTGCACTATTTGGCGCAATGCGCAACTCCACGTATAGCCATTGCGCTAGTTAAAGCACTGCTAAGCTATGAGCAATTATACTTAACTGTGCTTAATACTAGTAAACTTTGCTTAGCAGTGCTTCACATTTCTTAAGATACATTACTTATGCATTTATCACTATGCATGACCATTCCACCTTCTTATATATATACATATATATATATATATATATATATATATATATATATACATATATATATATATATATAAAATATCGTTCACTACTACATAGGCCATTTCAATTTAAAAGGTAAATGTCAAGAGTTATTTTTATGCACAGATTTCCTACAGAAAATGGGAAGGGGAGTGGTGGGACTTGAACCTGGAATACCTCCTCTTTGTGCGAAGGCTCTACCACTACACTATTGCTATTTGGCTTCATTTGCATATAAGTAGTTTATTATCCTCTTCGATGTCTACACTGCTAACTGTAGCTAAGCAATGAGCAAACCCGCGCATACACGCGCAAATACGGGCAGCTATGTCGGGAATAAAAAAAATAAATAAAATGGAAAACTTTACATTTTAAACATGTACAGGGATTTAGAATGTGGGGGAGTGTAGTGTTGGGTATGTAGACATTTGAGCGGACTCGCTCATTTCACTTGACATTTGCGGTTTAGGCACTTGCAGGGGCATGGATATTTGGACTGCTTGCCAGTCTGACATGCCCCCTGCAGTCGTGCACGCTCCATGTTAGCCTTAGAGTTGAGTCAGCGCGCCCTCATGAATATGCATGATGCACTGACATCATACTCTTAGACTGCCATTTCCGAGTAAGACTTAGTTAGTCTTACACAGAGGATTAGTGAATCCCGGCCATTGTTCCTACTCCCACCTCTATGCTCCTATAGACTACATCCATTACTCTAAATCTAAATTCATGATCAGGACCACATTCACTCATATGTTTTATTAGGGCACTGATACAAATGTTCCTACATATATCTGAGCAATGTTCAGTTATATTTTCTTTCAGTTTATGACTACATTTATCTAGGTGAAAAGGAGAACAGTTAATACAAGTAGCAAGGTATACTATGTTTGCAGCATTGCATGTGGAAAAACAAGTAAAGATATATTCTTTTCTAGTCCTTGGATAAAAAAAATATCACTAACTATATATCTACAACAGACACAGTTATAACAAGGGAAAGTTCCATTTTTTTATTTATGTGACCTCTATTCACATTTATAACAGAATTCAAGTCCTTATAGCAGAATCTATTTTTCCAACTGTTAGAAAAATATGTATTAATGTGTGTATGCTTAATGCCAAATTAATAATCAAGTGTTTTTAATATGCTTTTCATTCTATTTTTCATGCACTGTGTTTTATACAAATTGAGTTTCATATGAGACTGAAAAAGATGCTTTTTGAAAACTGCAGCATGCTTTCTGAAACTTGCAAGTTGCCCTCTGACCTAGTAACTGCTAGCACAGCAATATTCTTGTTTATGCCTTGTTGAAATGTACTTGAGAAGCAGGTGTTTATCTGCTAGGTCAGAAGTAAATGAATGAACAATACCTTATATTATAAATGTAATGATTCTAGACAAACAGCCTTGTCCAGAGGATGGGAACCTCTGCAGCTGCAGTAATTTAGAGATAAAGTAGACAAAGGATTATTAGAGAAATGAACTGCTAGCATTGTGCTTGATTTAGCTGTAGTATCTTGAATGTAACATAACAAGTATCTAACCGAAAGTAACCAAGGCCATGTTGTTTTCCTCAGGAAGTTTCACATAAAAATTGTTTAAATCAGCAGAAATTCATGGGAAAGATGGTCAGCAGATGATGATGAAAAGGTGGTAATCTGTTATGTTAGCATGGTAGGACAGGATTAATTTGAAAACCTATAAAAATGAATGTATTTCCTGTTTCTGGTTCGACAAACTCTGTATTAGCACATTTTTGTCTCCTTGCTGCAAGATTAAAGTGCCTTAACCTGAACCTACTGTGTTTTGATCATTTTTAAAGTATATTTTTCCTTTGACAGATTGGTCCTTCAGACCGGAAACGTATCTCTCGCTCTAGGCCTAGGTCAGAATTGGGCCCGGTGGCATGCATCCGTACGGAGAAGAGGCCAAATCGGCTCTTCTGTTTTGAAAGACCTCCGACTGAATTGTCGTTCGAAAGAGGCCAGCCACTGTTTCTGATCTCGGATTGGAGGACGAGTCAACGATCCGGTGGATCAACTCACGGAGGGTCAGGTAAGGAGGAATTACCTTATTTCTGTTTTAAGATCAGGGACTAAGTACAGAACTGTTTTTTGTCAGGTAAATTTGCGTATGCAGATCAGGGACAGAAAAAGCGGTTACTGTTTTTTGTCATAGATCAGGGAAACAGAATAGGTAGACAGTTATTCTAGATAAACTGTGAAAAGGTATAGATTTCTGTTACCACGTGACAGAAAGGGTTACGTAACAATTTACAGCTTAGCTAAGACACCAATGGGAAATCAGTGCACAAAAAGTTCCCGGGACACCTAACTGAAGACGCAAAGTATATGCAATTACAGTGTGCCGATAATGTTAAATATTACACCAAATGGGTCAATAAGTATAAATTCGAGGGTAATTTAGATAAACTTGCACTTATGAAACTTGTAAAACAGTTAAAAATAGACGCGAAAGGTCAATTAAAAAAGCAGAGATAATTAGGAGTCCCTCAGGCGCATAGGTGGCTTGAGGAAGCAAACCGTAGGGAGCAGAGAATTAAAAATTCGAAGACAATGTTCTTAGACAAAGAAGACAATAACTTAGTAATAGCAACGGCCCCTCTTTCGCCCCCTCCACTTCCGTTACCAGAATATGAAGTGAGTGGATGAGCTGATCCACCTCCACTATACCCAGCTGTCCCTGCGAAAGCACAGCCGTTTGTCAGGGATCCTATCGAGACTAGGTCTCGAACACGCGACTTGAGGAGGGAGATTGAATTAAATGAATTAAATAGAGCATCACAGGCTATGAGTGAAGAAGAGATGTGTCCGCTCATAGAAGTACCAAATCCTCAGGCAGGACAAGATCCGTCTCTTTTGGTTTATAGACCGTGGACACCGGAAGATATCCAGAAAGCCACGGAAGGTATTCCCCACCCAAAAGTGAATTTTAGAAAATTTTTAGAAGACTTACAGGGTATGAGATTAAGTTACCATTTAAATGGAGAGGAAGTAGAAAAAGTAGTTAGATTAAGTTACCATTTAAATGGAGAGGAAGTAGAAAAAGTAGTTAGACAAATTGTGGGTCCAGATTGGCACATAATCAGTGGCGACTGGAATCCTCGTGATGCACAACTTAGACCACTCCCACATACTAATGCAGAACTGGATGGCAGAGTGAAAGGTCTGACAGACCGAATCTCTGAAAAGTGGAAGCCTAGGGCTGATTGGACTTGCATTAATCAATGCATTCAACAGGAAGGTGAAACAGTTGATAAATATTATGCTAGACTGTTAGAGTGTTTTAATAATCACTGCGGAATGCAGATACCAGAAAACCAGACACATGATTCCTCATATGAACAACAGTTAAAGAATGCATTCTTGTAGGGTAGTATAACTCCCATTAGTAGCTTTATTACGAAGAATATGGTAGATCATCGAACAAGTAGATTACAGCCATTACTTGAATATGCTAGACATGCAGAAAGACATTTTAATAGTAAAAAGAAAAAGAAAACTCAAGTATTTTCGGCAGAAGATAGGTCAGAAGTATTTGTAGTACAAACTGGGAAAAAGGGTAAGAAAAATACCCAGGGAAATAAACAATCTGACAAACTATCAGAAGATTTCGAGGAAAGAAAGAAAAAGCGTGAATGTTTTAAGTGCGGGAAAAAAGGACATTTAGCGAGGGATTACAGGCTAAACAAGAAGGCGACTACAGAAAATAAGGAGGATGAGGAATGACTATATGATAGTCAGGAATCATTGGAAGAGAGTGAGCAGGGAAAGGTAAGTGTAAATGTGATAGCAGGAGTAGAGGATGTGACACAAGGGGTAGAGAATGTATATGAATACACAGACATAAAAGAAAATGAAATTTTAGACCTAGCTCTTTTGAGCTTAGAGCTTTACTTAGCAGACACAAAATCGGAAGTGACGCTTCTGGTAGAGGGGAGGGAAGTTACATTTTTGTGTGACTCAGGGGCCTCACGGACCCTGATACACCCTTCCAAGCTACCGGAAGATACAAAATCACCAGATTATATACTAGTGAAAGCAGCCAATGGACAGCTGTATCGGGAGCCACTCTCCCATGACATAACAATAACAGACCCCATTTCAGGGATGACTCAGAAAAGTAAAATTGTAGTTTCTGCAAAATGCCCAGTAAATCTTTTGGGTAAAGACTTGATGCAGATATTTGGCATAGCCGTAGTTCCAACCATGCAGGGTATGGAAGCACAGCGACAAATGGACACTTTTGTAGTTCGACCGGAGGGTAAAATGTACTATTGGTACATCCGGGACTTGGTTATGACTGGTCCAGGGGCAGTAACCGAAGAACTGATGAACGTAGCCATCAGCAAGTTCCCCTCCCTCGACATTGACAAACAGCATTTGTTGCATTGTACTCTATATTACTGTAATAGACCAGGACCTGATAAAGATTATGAACAAGAATTGTTTCAGAACCATGCAAACAGGCTAGTATTGTGAAACTTGTACTGGGATGCAGAAGGGAACAGTGTAGCAAGCTGTTCATTGCCCCAGGAATTTTTAGCACTTTACAAATCTAATTGACTGCCACATGTTAGTTTAACTAAGAACAAAACTTTAAAATGGGCAGACTTAGGTGAAAAAGTCATAAGGTGGGAGAAGCAGACAGAACTAGAGCTCTCCAAACAAGGAGTACAGAAACAGAAATTGAATTGGATTACACAGACACACCCAGCTGTACACTCACAGGCTAGTGAGAATAGCTGAGTATTACTCTTATTAGAAGAAGAGGAAAAAGCCTTGCGAGACATACCAGATATTCTCTGGTCAGCAGGGAAATCAAATGTAGGACTTATACGAACAGCAGGACCAGTTACCATTACGCCAAAGTCAGCATTTAGGCCCCAGAAAAGACAGTATCCCTTGAGAAAAGATGCAGAGGTAGGAATCAAGCCTATCATAGCAGCCTTACTTAAGGAAGGAGTCTTAATAGAATCTCCTGATTCACCTTGTAATACACCTTTATTTCCTGTCAAGAAAGCCAACGGGTAATGGCGTATGGTCCAAGACTTACAAGCTGTAAATAATGCAGTTATACCCAAGGCACCAACGGTGTCAGATCCACACACCTTACTAAATGATTTAAGGCCAGAACAAAAATATTTTTCAGTGATAGGCATTAGTAATGCATTTTTCTCGATACCGATACACCCTGACAGCCAATATTGGTTTGCGTTTACATTTCAGGGAAAGCGGTACACATATACCAGATTGCCACAGGGATATTGTGAAAGTCCAACAATATTTGCACAGGAAATGGCAAGCAACCTGGTGGGATTTATCCCACCGAAAGGTAGTCAGATTCTACTTTATGTAGACGACATTCTGCTGGCAGCCCCCACCCAGCAAGAATGCAAGGAGGACACGATAGCTTTATTACAATTTTTAGCTACTCAAGGACACAAAGTAAACAAAGACAAGCTACAACTTCGGAGAAAACAAGTTAGGTACTTAGGATATGTAATATCCAAAGAAGGTAGAATATTAGATGAAGACAGAAAAACAGCAATTTTACAAGCACCTAGACCAACTACCAAGAAGGAAATGATGTCCTTCCTGGGAACTACTAATTTTTGTCGGAGTTGGATACCGAACTATGCTTTGGAATCTGCTCCACTGGCTGATTTAATATTTAAGAAGCCGATGGCAGCACAAGATTTATTACAATGGACACCTGAAGCAGAAGCAGCTTTCTGTAAGCTGAAACAATTGATAGCATCATCCTTAGTTCTAGGATTACCAAACTATAACAAGCAGTTTATCCAAACTGTAGATTGTAAGCAAGGTTATATGACATCAGTATTGACACAGCAACATGGGGACAAACAACGCCCCATAGCTTACTATTCATCACAGTTAGACCCAGTGGTGTGATCCTTGCCCCACTGTGTACAAGCAGTAGTTACAGCTGCAATGACAGTGCAGGCTTCGGCCTCAGTAGTGTTATTACGCCCTCTCACATTGAGAGTGCCTCATGCAGTCGCAATTATTTTACTGCAAGAAAAAGTAGCATATCTTTCTCCAGCTAGGCATCTTTCCTGTATGATCATACTGTTGAGCCAACCTCATATGACAATTGAACAATGCACAACTTTGAATCCATCAACTTTGCTTCCAACCCCTGCAGATGGCAAACCACACTGCTGCCTGCAGGAGATTGAACAAAAGACATTACCTAGACAAGACCTTACGGATGTCCCCTTGGATGATGCCGAGGTGACATGCTATGTGGACGGCTCATGCAGGAGGGGTTCTACAGGACAGAACCTAGTGGGGTATGCAGTCATTTCTGATACTGAAACTTTAGAAGCAAAATCTTTACCACACAACTTATCTGCACAAGCAGCAGAATTTATTGCCTTAACAAGGGCATGTACCTTAGCAAAAGGTAAGAAAGTGAACATTTATACTGACAGTCAGTATGCTTTTTCTACTGTACATGTTTTTGCACAACAGTGGAAAAATAGAGGAATGATAACATCTACTGGTAAACCGATCAATCATGCGCAACTTATTTTAGACTTGTTAGATTCAATTCAGTTACCTAAAAAAGTAGCTATTTGCAAATGCGTAGCTCATACAAAACAACAGGATAGAATTTCAAAAGGTAATGCACAGGCTGATACAGCTGCAAAGCAGGCAGCCTCAGCCACAAAAACTTTTCTTTTGAGTGAAAAATTACAACCCTCAGAGACTTTAGATTTAAAAATGTTAAAAACAATGCAGACACTTATTACAAATATTGAGAAACAAAAGTGGATAAAACGAGGAGCAATCCTCGAAAAGGGACTGTACATCTCCAAGGAAAAGAAACCAATTTTGCCATCTAATTTGTTTAGATATGCAGCATTGTTGAGCCATGGGCAGAGCCATGTCTCAACAGGGGGGATGGTACAGTTAGTGAATCGGGTGTTTACAACCTACGGATTTACAAATTATACAAAAAAATTTTGTGCAGCATGCCATGTTTGTAACAAGCATCATGCACAAGGGGCATTGAAGCCTAAGCAAGGGAATTTTCCTACACCACCATATCCATTCCATACTATTTGTATGGATTTCATAGAATTGAATAAATGTGAAAATAAGAAGTATTGCCTTGTTATTATAGACATGTTTTCCAAATGGGTAGAAGCGTTTCCAACTAAAAATCCAGATGCAGCTACTGTTGCAAAGGTCCTCGTTAAAGAAATTATACCCAGATTTGGTATACCAGAAAAGATTTATAGTGATAACGGGACACATTTCGTGAACCAAACGATTCAACAACTCAGTCGTTATTTTGGGATATCGTTAAAGAACCACTGTGCGTATCACCCCCAATCTGCAGGGCTAGTAGAAAGGCATAATGGGGTATTAAAGAACAAACTTAGGAAGTTGATAGTGGAGACACAGAAAAACTGGGTGCACTGTTTGCCTTTAGCACTGCTGAGTATGAGAACTGTTCCAAATGTGAAGGGATTAAGTCCTTTTGAAACTTTGTTTGGGAGGGCATATTATACACCTCAGTGGAAACCTCTCATGTCTACAGAGCAGGAGGCTGACAGTTCACTTGCAGGATATATGAGGAGATTTTTGAATAACAAACTTTTGCAGTTAAATTCTGTTTCAGATAAAGAGCAACCGAAATCGGAAGCACCAGTAGCCCCAGGCACCTGGGTCTGGGTGAAGATTGTGAAGCGAAAGAATTGGAGTTCTCCAAAGTGGAAAGGTCCGTACCAAGTACTACTGTCGACACCCACTGCAGTCAAGATCGCAGAGCGAGCTTCCTGGATTCATTTGACACACTGTAAACTGGTTAAAAACTTTGAACTGGACAAAAACTTTGTTACTGTTGCACAACAAGAACAAAATGGCCAGGTACAGTGTGAGTAGAGACATTGAGCAACCTCAGAAAACTTGTATGATTGTTTTTATTGCAATATTAATCACACTGTCCTTTTTGTTGTGGCCATTCCTTTTTCCTGCCACAAAAGTTGAACTGATTAGACGCAATGAACCAAACATAGACTGGCATCCAAACTTTAACACTTATCAGGCAATTACACATGTGTACGCAGAGACTTTTAATGTTTCGAACTGCTGGGTCTGTACGGCCATACCAACAGCATACGGGGGTTTATTAATGACTGCTATCCCCCTAGGGGTCAATGAGACCTAGGAAAATCTGTTTTTTGACACAGTTGCTATTAAAGCACAAGATAAGGTAGCACTGTATTTGCCTGTGACACAAAAAGGAATTGTATGTTTCTATAAAAATGATACCATCCAAGTTTGATGAAGTAAATGCAACGTTACAGTACAGTATAAATGTTATAGAAAACCAAATGATTTGAGTGAATCTTGTAATACAGATTATGACTCATTTTTGAAATCTATGCATAAGACTCTTAATCAGGTACAACACAATCCTGTACTTTTCAAACAGTTATCAGTGATAGATAGGAAAATGTTTCATGCAGGGCAGTCATTTCGTAACAAAGTAATAACTAAGGTAGAAGACTGTTATTTTGTATGTGGTAAAAAGGCATATAAATGGTTACCCGAGAATTGGTCTGGCAGTTGTTTTTTGGGGTACCTGGTTCCAGCCATCAGCTTTGCCTCAGGGGAGTATTCGAAATACTCGAGACATAACCAAAAAGTCTGTTAAGAAACCTGAAAATCCAGTGGGACGAATCGAAGCAGGGTGGAAAGACCATCGTAATGTGGGAACCAAACATGTGCACATGGACTTGAGTGATGCTGTTATATCCTGGGCAGGTATATCACCCATGTATGGTGGAGTTAAATCAATATGGGAGCTGCAAAAACTGTCCAAACTTCTCGAAATAATGAGTAATGCGACTTTTTCTGCCCTTAAACTGATAACTGATGAACTGAATGCCATGAGAACTGTAGTGCTCCAAAACCGAATGGCTCTTGACTTCACCCTAGCGGTGAAAGATGGAACTTGCGCTTTAATCAAAGAAGAATGCTGTGCGTTCATTCCTGACCATCAGCATGAAATTAACGACCATCTCGAGGTAATTCAGCAAGTGTCGGCCATGACCAAATCAGGCCCAAACCCTCTGACAGAGTTTTTCCAGAATGCCTTCAGGGGTGGGGCTCCATTTTTATGAACATATTGATTGTTATTGGGGTAGGATTACTCCTAATAGGAGTTTGTATTTGTTGCGGAATCCCCTGCATGAAGAGATTAATTAAAGAATTCATAGATATATCTGTATCTGAGACTATGTACCAAAGTACTGAATTTGAAGAGCTGCTAAAATGCGAAACACTTTCATAAAAGTTTAAACTGAATGACTCTCTTAACTGCAAATCTCGAATGAAAGAGATTAGGAAAAGAAGCAAGCTGTTTATTCTTTTTTTAAAAATAGAATAAAAAGTATTAACAGGAGGGAAATGTTAGAAAAATATGTATTAATGTGTGTATGCTTAATGCCAAATTAATAATCAAGTGTTTTTAATATGCTTTTCGTTCTATTTTTCATGCACTGTGTTTTATACAAATTGAGTTTCATATGAGACTGAAAAAGACGCTTTTTGAGAACTGCAGCATGCTTTCTGAAACTTGCAAGTTGCCCTCTGACCTAGTAACTGCTAGCACAGCAATATTCTTGTTTATGCCTTGTGGAAATGTACTTGAGAAGCAGGTGTTTATCTGCTAGGTCAGAAGTAAATGAATGAACAATACCTTATATTATAAATGTAATGATTCTTGACAAACAGCCTTGTCCAGAGGATGGGAACCTCTGCAGCTGCAGTAATTTAGAGATAAAGTAGACAAAGGATTATTAGAGAAATGAACTGCTAGCATTGTGCTTGATTTAGCTGTAGTATCTTGAATGTAACATAACAAGTATCTAACTGAAAGTAACCAGGGCCATGTTGTTTTCCTCAGGAAGTTTCACATAAAAATTGTTTAAATCAGCAGAAATTCATGGGAAAGATGGTCAGCAGATGATGATGAAAAGGTGGTAATCTGTTATGTCAGCATGGTAGGGCAGGATTAATTTGAAAACATATAAAAATGAATGCATTTCCTGTTTCTGGTTCGACAAACTCTGTATTGGCACGTTTTTGTCTCCTTGCTGCAAGATTAAAGTGCCTTAACCTGAATTTACTGTGTTTTAATCATTTTTAAAGTATATTTTTCCTTTGACACCAACTGAGACTATTCCTATATCCAAAGCTGTGTTTATCGCCAATAATTTGTTTTAGTTCAGACACAGACTCTAAAATATTCCAGTTCTTAGAAATTATCCTCCTAGCATCAGTAGTTCTTTTGTTATAAGTAGTAACATATCCTAAAAATATATATTTTGATGTTCAACTAACATAAATACCATTTGAATAAGATTAGGGCCCTTTATTTTAAGAACAATGTATTAACATTATTTACACTCCTTACATTATATACAATACTTGCAATGTATCTAGCCTTAATAGCAAGGTTCTGTATATTAAATATCTACATAAATTCTTACATTTCTTTTACACTTTCAGCCTTTCTATGAATACACAATTAATTCTTATCTGACCCACACTCTACAACCAAAATCTAATCTTTTTTAACATTTCTGCCAAGTCCCATTTAGCGTTATACATTATTTCTTTAACCCCTCGATTCAAAATAATCCAAATAACATTAAAGATTTTTCTATCCATTTTGTGAACATATTCTTTGTTTTTGTCTTTATAAAAGTGACATCCAATCATATGAATGCACATGTCATCTTCTGCTTTTATACCATCTAAATAATTTGCTTTTCCTAAATTTTCCACAACTTTACAATTCTTTTACATTTCAAAAAAATGTGTTCTGTAATTTCTTCTTCTCCACAATTATTGCACACTCATTCATTTCTTTTTTTTATGAGGCATGTTAGCTTTCACCGGCATTTTCTTTATAGCAAGTGTCCACACACACACACACACACACACACACACACACACACACACACACACACACACACACACACACACACACACACACACACACGCAAGCACACAAACACACACACACACTCACACAAAAATTGACATTCAACAATATTTTTACGTCTCATTTATATCTTTTATGGTTTTAACTTTGCTTTCTTCTAATTCTTTCTCTGAATTTATATAGGAATATTTCCCCTTGACATTTTACCATATTTATTTTCCACATTATATTTTTCTTGGTAAGCCCTTATCTCCTCATTTTCCACTCTCTTTCTCTTTTGTACCTTTTCACCATATCTAATTCTTTATTGTATTTACATTTTTATAATTTAGTAATTAAATTCTCATTATTATCTCTTATCCACTTGAGAACTTTATACAGATTTAAAGATGCTGCATATATAATAAGGTTAATTAACCCCAGATCCCCTTTTTCTTTTCCTACATACAGAATACTTCTCTTTACAGGGTTCAGTCTGGATCCCCATATAAAAGAAAATATAATATTCATTAAGTCTTCCTCATATGTTACTGGCCTAATAAATACTCGAGCTAAATAAGCTGATTTTCCTAGAACCACTGAATTCAACAAATAAATGTTTTTTTTTCTTAAATGATAATCTAAATGTTTTCCAAACATCATGCATATATTAGATCCTTCTTATAACATTTTTCCATTGCAAATCTAAAATCTCCTGCCTACCAAATCTAATCCCTAATATTTCTATTTCTTGTATATTAAATTTGATTGCTGTTGCCCAAAACCCTTACTTTTCTCTTTGTTCAAACTCATACCTATTATTTGTAAACAAATATTTAAGTGTGATATTACCTCATCCATCCTGATTGTCTACCTAGATATTAATATAATGTCATTGGCATAAGATAGGAATCTCAATTCTGTGAATTCTATTTGGGATATAAAGCTACTTATGCAAACAGTTCCATGCACAAATACTAAATCTTTTAGATTGTGCTGTGTACTCTGGAGCCATACAATTATCCTCCCATTGTTCCTTTGCATATTGCCTTTCCTTTCCTTTCTTTTCCTTTTTCTTCTGATTTCTGATTGATTTTTATTATTATATTATATTATATTATATACCAATTATCCTTTTTTTTTGCAGGCTTCTTTTAGACTCAACTAACTCAACAAGCAAAGCTGATCTTTTTTTTCTTTTTCATTTCATATTCTTTCTCTTTATCTATCTATTATCAGTCCCCCCCAATAGGGAGTCAAGTTACAGTCAAAGTTCTTCTTCTCTTATTGGCCTTATCCTTTTTCCTGACTTTTTTTTTCCCTTTTTATTTGTGCCTTTTTTGTTTTTGTTAATTTCACAACAACTACAACTCTTGCCAGCTTTTTCTTGTATTACCCTACTTGCAGTTATGTTAGCATAATTCTCACAATAAATTTTGCCACTTTGTACACATAATATTCTGTAGTTTTATCATTTCTCTTAAGAGCCCACACCCAAAATCTTGGTATTTCCTTATTTCATGATTCCCCCCTCCCCTCTCCACCCATTTCAACATCATTCCTTCCAGTCTGGTTCATAACCTTCTGCTTGTGTTATGTATAAGAGCCTTAACTGTGTAGCTCTAAATTAGCCAGTCATATCTAGTAATCCTAGACCACCTTGTTCTGCAGGTAAAGACAACTTATCCCACTTAACTATTGTCCTTTTCCCCTCCCAAATAAATTAATTCAATTAATTATTATGATTCACAGCTTCTCCTCCAGTTAATAAAACAATGCCTGCCCTATATATAATATTAAAAGGACTAGACACATTTCACTGTCTGTACCTTACTATCAATAATCCATAGTCAAGAGCTTCCAAACTCTCAACTTTTGTGTTGTCTTTTGTTTAGACTCTTCCTTCCTATTCATAGCTGCCATAATAGAGCATTTTTTTTCATCCAAAAACCTAAATACTTCACCTTATCATGCCCCCAAAAATGTGGGAATTGCTGAGCCAATTCATAAGCAAAAACACAGTTTACTTCTACAGCTTTTATTTTATTGTCATTTATTTTATATCCTGAAAAACCTTGAAACTATCTCAAAATATTTCACAGCACTTTGATATGGTTTTTCTGGAATTATTAAGTACTGAATATCATCTGAAAATAAAGCTATTTTTCTTGAGTGCCATGTTAGTTATATCTTTGAATTTGTGAATCTCTAATTTTCTTTACCAATGAGTCCATATATAAAGGAAACAAAGGGGAGATGGGACACCCCTACCTAATTCTTCTGCTGAAACACAGCTTGTCAGAGAGGAACCCCCACACATTGATTCATGCCACCGACCCTTCATATATCTTCCTAATTAATCCTATTATTCCATCAGAAAATTCAAATGCTGCCATTTCCTTAGTTATAAAATCACAACTAGCAGTGCTGAATGCCTTCCCTGTACCAATACTCTGCAACAACAGAGGGATCTTCTTGCACTCTACTTTCCTCTGGATTATCATAGTTCTGTTAATGCTGTCCACTGCTTGCTTCTACTCCACAAAACAACACTGACCCATATTTATCAGCTTTGGTAACAACTTAGCCATTCTCTTAGACAGTATATACATAAAACTTTATAATCATGGCTCACAATTGAAATTGATCTGTTTGAAGTTGGGTTTAAAAGGTAATTGCCCTCTTTGGGTAATATAGCCACCACAGCTATTTTCCAAGATGCTGGTACTTTCCCTTCTTTTAAAATATTGTTAAACATAACCTTCCAAATGATTAGCACATAACTCCCTGCAAAACTTAGGAAAACACAAGCTTGTCAAGCACTTTCCTAACCACAGAAAGATGCTTAACAAGCTTTTGTTAAGCACCCATCAGCGCTGCTAAGCACTAATCTGGCACTAGAGTATTACCAGCATTCAGCAGCCTCAACGGAAGGATAGCAGGAAGCTGTTAAACACTTTATTCATGTGTTTTTAAGTCTGCAGGAAGCTTTTAACAGTCCTAATCAAGTGTCCACCTGCTTTCCACAACTCTTCTTTCATGGCCAGTCTCTGCATGGCCAGCTGTGTGTTTGCTACTATTTTCCAAACTATAAAAGAGCACTACTACATTTTTTCTTCTAACTTTTGTAGTACCTAGGAGCTAGGAGCAGGTAAAGCTCCATGCACTACGAAGAGTTATGATTATGTCTCTCTGATCATAACCCATGTCATTGTGTGCTCTGTATATGATGTCAAGATTCGCATCTCAAGTAAGGCTCAAAGAGAATTTCTTGATACCTGTGTCTTAAGCACATAACATTCTAGTTATCTTTGGAGATCCAGTCATAATCCTCTTTATCATGTGTGATCTGCTTCTTGCCTGCATGGTAACTGTGTCAATACTGGCGTCTTAGAAACTGATGTCGGATGTGTGCCAGGTATGAGAATAATGCAAAATGTCTAGGTGGTCCACTAACACATTATGAATAATGCATTGGACATTAAAGACCACCTGACAAATCAGGGAGTGGAAATTTTCCTGTTGCTGTATTCCAGTCACTCTAGATCAAGTGGGACCTCAATGGCAATGTTTGTACAGCCTATGGCTCACAGGATGCCAAGGAAATGGACAATAAGGTAAAATGCCTACATTGTGCTGGTTCTTCTCTCTACAGACATGGAGACTCAGGTATGTTCTTCCATGTGCTTAGCTGCTGACAATCCAAGCATCATTACTCTGACAATCCTTGGTGTGAAAAGGACGTAAGCACCATAGTACAGCTCAACCATTTTACACATTTCTGAATTGGTCCACTATTCTGGTTGTCATCATCTGCATACACCTCCTGGCTCATTTGCATGAAACTCCTCATATTCAAATCATTATTCAGTCATTAGGACATGCATCACACCTTGTTATTTTTCTCCTTCTATGCTAATGCTCTTTGTTTCTTTGAATCATCAGTATCCTGTACACTGCAACTACCCACATTCATTTGCACTGCATAATGAGCTAGTCCTCTATGAATCCTGATTCACACTGCAGCTACTCACATTCATTTGCACTGCATAATGAGCTAGTCCTCTATGAATCCTGACCCACACTGCAACTACCCACATTCATTTACACTGCATAATGAGCTAGCCCTCTGTGAATCCTGGCCCACACTGCAACTACCCACATTCATTTGCACTGCATAATGAGCTACTCCTCTACGAATCCTGACCCACACTGCAACGACCCACATTCATTTACACTGCATAATGAGCTAGTCCTCTATGAATCCTGACCCACACTGCAACTACCCACATTCATTTACACTGCATAATGAGCTAGCCCTCTATGAATCCTGACCCACACTGCAACTGCCCACATTCATTTACCCTGCATAATGAGCTAGTCCTCTATGAATCCTGACCCACACTGCAACTACCCACATTCATTTACACTGCATAATGAGCTAGTCCTCTATGAATCCTGACCCACACTGCAACTACCCACATTAATTTACACTGCATAATGAGCTAGTCCTCTACGAATCCTGACCCACACTGCAACTAACCACCTTCATTTGCACTGCATAATGAGCTATTCCTCTACGAATCTTGACCATTGAGTGAATGGAATACAACACATTTCACAACAAATTGATATTAAATATTATCATAATTGTGAATGTTTCAAGGCATATGTGGCAGAAGGATTCATTGAGACAATGAAAGCTTTCTGCTGAAAATTTTCTAAATAAAGTACACAGAAATGTCCGTAGCTATCAGCTCTTTGCAATTGAGCAGTATAGCTTGTTTATAGGAAAAGAAAAATATGAAAGAGTTAGTTTTTGTCAAAACAAGTGAGTGAATCTGAATTCACTGAGCACAAATCATTGAAATGCATTTAGTCATATTCAAGTGTTACTGAGTCACTGTTTACTAAATGAATGTTGTACATGCAGAATAAATGTTTTACAATTCTTTGTCTATACCGATATATAGTATTTCAAAAGGGCAGTAGTGATGGAATATTTACTGGAAATTATACATTTAGTGGGAATGTGTGTGGGATAGTTAATTGATTTCCTTTGTGATACAGCAAGCTTATATCTTATGGGGGTGGGTGGCACAACGCCCACAATGCTTGCTTTGTATATTTTTATATATTTTTTCCAGAAGACATAATTTCTGATGTAAGTTTTGTGTGTAATTTGCCTTAGTACCTTTTCACTTGTGTTTTCATTGCATTGTGAGCTCACTTTTGCACATTTTGAGTTTTATGGGATTTTGGTTAATTGCATTAAATGTACTGTGATTTGGTGAATGGAATTTGAGTAACTATATTGAACCACAGAAAAATGATGACTGGTGCCTTTTTACAGAATATGCAAATGCACAGAGCCGAAAATGGTAGCCATTTAGGTTTGTCTTTTGTTGCACTATCAGAATGACTTCTCTTGGTTGGATTGCAAAACTCTAAAAAACACTCATTTAATAGATAATGAAAAAATTCAAAGAAACTGCTTAAATGGAAACAATGTATTTGCTGCAAGAACTTTTAATGCAAATTGTGTCTTGGTGCAGGTTACAATCATATTTTTTGACTGCATCGGGCACAGACTGCAGCTATCATGAACCACTTTGTTGAAAGGAAGATATGCTATAAACAGTAGATATCCAGAAATGTGGGGTAAATTGCACAGTGTTTCTAGCAAAGACATTCCTGGGGTGAAAGGGCACTGGAACTGTGATTTTTACAAGTGAAATATATAGATGTTGGCTACAGTTGCAGCTGTTAGTTTGTGGTTACATTTTATAAACCATTATAAAACACAGAGGGTTATGATTAGGTCTCTGATCTTAACAATATTATTATGTATTCTCAACATGGATGCCAAGATATTCACCTCGAGAATGACGCTTGAGAGATGTATCATGACGTCCATGTCAAGGACACATAATAATGGATTATGATTAGTGAGACCCAATCATAACTATTTGCAGTGCATGGAGTTTTATCTACTCCATGTAACACCTGTTACAAAAAAAATGTTTTACTAGCTTTGAAAGCTAGAGAGCAAGTGAGAAAAAAAATCAGGGACAGCTTTTAAATACTATCTTAATTTAAATAAGTTGCTTACCAATTAACATCTGTAAACTTCAGTGGACACAGAAGGACAAATATTTAGGAACATTGCTTCCCTAATACCTGACTGTCACAGTGATTATGGCATGTATAAGATTTATTACACATCTTTGAAAGGGGTGTTATGGTCATCTTGCTCTACAGTAGTGAGCAACAGGTTTATGTTTTTTCTGATTTTTGAGTGCAACCAACTGTGCTCCATGCACTACAATTATATTAGATAGGAATGTGCAGAAGGGAAATTGCTGGATATTATACATTATCACCGCAACAAAGAGCACAGGGAAGGCAAATGCATTCCTGTTATAAACTGTTCCCAAACTGTTATGCTTAGTAGGTACACTTCTTTGCCACAGTCTGCAGGCCAAGGAAGAAAATGTAGAAGGGCACAGATCCATGAATATTCATAGGTTCATTGGTTAAAAGGTATACACTAACGATCACAACGGCCTTTTTAAGCCCAACCATGCACCCCAAATCTCTGAAAAATTCTGGTGCCCTTTATATGTGTAACAGAGACATGGGAGATGGAACATTTACAAGCAGGGGCCTGGGAGATAAACTATTTACAATCTGCCTGTGTCCAATAGAAATATTGGTGCCAAACCGGGAGGAATTTTCTGTTCCCCATACAATTGTCCAAGTTACACTTGAATTGGGTTAAGGATTACCTTTGCTTCCCATGGATGGGATGCCTGTTCCAGAGAAGGGTAATCTCTGGGATACACCAAGTGAAAGAGCTGCAGGAAACAGAGAGAGCTCGGAAGGAGGAATAAACTATGCAGAAGCAAGTCCTGTGCTCATTGTTTAAAACAATACTGTTATCTCTACACTGTACATTTCTGGACATGAACTTTGCTTAAGACTTGCTGTTTGCATCTCAAATTGTTGTTGAGGTAATATATACACAGATTTGTTATGGACAAAGAATAGGGGAACAATTTTCCAGATTGAGATCTTAGTAGTGAGTGTGTGCTTGTGTGTGTGTTTGTGTGTGCATGCGTATGTGTATGTGTGTGTTTGTGCATGTGCATGTGCATGTAGCAACTGACTCATTCAGTTCACTAAAATACAGTTGTGAGAGTGCAAACGTAGTTCACATTTGGGGAAGGAGAATGGTAGAAAAATACAGAAGGCAAAGTAGGAGAAAGGATTAAAGTGGGTAGTGGTAGAAAAGGAAAAGTGTAACGTAGGATGCATGGCAAAGGCATTGATAACTTTTGGAGTCAGAATAAAGTTGGTCTAACGAAGTAATGAGTGATATTCTTGTAACAGATTCTGAAATTATAAAATATGTCAGAATAAAGTTGGTCAAACCAAGTAATGAGTGATATTCTTGTAACAAATTCTAAAATTATAAAACAACTGATGGTGGAGCTAGGAACTAAACCTTTTATTTAATGGGCAAAATAAAACATTTCAAAGCTTTACTGGAAAAGCTCACCCAGACTCTGCTACAACTTGGCTGTGAAGGACAGGTTAGTTTGCTTTTGCTTCCTTGTATTTTACATTACTTTATTGCCTTCTTCTATTTTGTATTTTGTGATTTGTTTTCTTTACACTGTGTTTTACTTGTATTCTGTTTTTAATTGCATATTAAAACTAAGAAGCAGACCACAGCTGTGTCTCTTGGGAGTCACACATAATTTATTTCCTACAGTCCCACCCTCATGCTGCTGCTGTGTTCTTAAACTCAACTATCTTTCTAGTTGCCTGACCCTTGTGTTAATTTTACCATATACTTCCTTCCCGCTCCCCTTTCATTGGCTGCTGTGAGTAAGCACACAATTGTCATTTTGTGAAATCACTCCCCTTCAATTATTTAAATTTATTGGACATCCCACTGTATTCCATAGAACCACAATTCAAAGTGCCCACCCCCTTTCACTCTGTCTTTCTCTTTTAAAATTAATAGCTTTCCACTTAGACAGATAAAGCTAAGTTACCCCCTCTTTCATATCTAAAAGCTTAGTGCACACTGCAGTGCTTAGTGCACACTGCAGTGCTTAGGATATTAACCCATCTTCTTCCATGTTATCTTTAAAATCTGCAACGTCTATTCCAAGACCACCAGTTATTGGAAAGCCCACATTCTGCCTCTCAGTAGTCATCTTGGGATTAGTGCTTCTGTTTTCTCCTGGTGAGAAAAGGAGCACAAGGACATTATTTACTGGAGACGGCAGATCACCAAAAAGTGCTTCATATGTGACAGCTTGGAATTTGTACTTATATTCTGTTCCTGGTGTGAGAAGGAGCAGAGTGCATTGATTCCTGACTGTTTCTGGTTGGGCAGTGAGTGTCTGTGCTTGACATTCCTGATTGGTCTGCTTGCTATTCAAGGTATTTACCAAGAAAAGAGACCCTTGCATCATCTAGGACAAGACTGTGAATCACCAAACAGGCTGTGACCTCCTTCTCATCTTGGGATTGGTGCTGATGTTTTGCTTCTGGTGAGACAAGAAACAAAAGAGCATTGTATCCGAGCAGAGTGAAGCTGTGTTGAGACCAACAATAGCAGTGGCCAGGGAGCAGTCATTCATGTGACTCCCCTCTTTTCATCATTCTTGGCAAGCTAATTCTTTGTTTTCAGTAACTACTGCTTGATTTGTTTCTAACTTCAGAATATCTGTCTAAATACTTCATTCTTAAATTTTCAGGGTCTTCTTATTAGTTTCCCCTCAAGTGTTTGGCAGTGACCTGTATAGATACAGACACCTTGAGTGACATTTTTCTGTAAAAGCATGAGTGGAATTTCACAAATATCTAGCTGTACACAGGACAACTAGTTTGCCGTGATAAGCACTGTCCCCAGACTTGCAAACCTGATACTCCTGACACTGCTTTATATTCTCATTCCAACTGTCTAATCACTAAAAAGGCACCAAATTTACAGGCACAGAGATTCCTGGATTTTGTAAACACAAACTCCCTGGACCAGATTGTCAATACACCAACCAGGGGTGCAACAACACTGGATCTGATCCTCACTAATATGGGAGAGTGCTGCACACTCCCTAGTGTAATGTCTTCCCTGGTAAGGTCAGACCCCAAAATGGTCTCCTTTGAATTAAAAATGAAACCTGGACCCCCAGCTAACCCTGGAATAGTGATAACCTGACAAAAGTTCAAGCCCCCATAAACCCAGATAACACTACTGCCTATGCAGAACTGTTCATAGAAACCCTATACAAGCATATTAATAGCTTCATAGAACCACCAAGAAGAAGTACAGAACTATCTCAAAAAACAAGTCACCCTGGTGGAATCACAAAATCACTAGGCCGTATAACAAAAGGAAGAAAATCATGGCAAAAATTAGGAGGTACAGCACCCAGCAGAATAAAAGCACCCTCACCAAACTAAATAAACAACTCAGAGAACAAATAAAGTCTACCAAAGCCAAATTTGAGGTATATTTGGCCTCCCATGCTAAGGACAACCACAAGACATTATTTTACTATATCCGCAACCTCAAAACCAATACACAATTGTGTGCAGAGCTCATTGTAAATGGAGCCATGTATACTAAGCCAGAAGATAAATCAAACCTACTGGCTGACAAATCCATCTCCAACTTTACCCCTCTCTCTCCTTCAACCTTCCCTCAGGATATACAGACTCGCTCTTCTTTACACATTTCTCATACAGGGATGGGACACAATCATGAATAGCTAGAGTATATGTTTCAAATGAGATCACTAGTAGAACAGATAATGTTAAAGTAGTCTGTTGCCCACTGTCAGATCATAACGAGATAACATTTGAAGTTGTATTGAATTCTAGTAATACCATGCCAGTTAAAAGGATTCCTGCATATATAACCAATATGAAAGAACTTAAGAAGTTCTTTAATAAAGAAATTTAAACTTTTATTGAAATTAATCATACAGATAACACCTCAGAGATTTTTGTATGTGACTCTTTAAAAGCATACCTTTTTGGCAAAATTACAAGTTGGTATGCACAAAAAAATGAAATAATGGGACAAACAATTAGTAGATTTATAGGAGAAAATTTATATGTTAAAATTAGATAGTCAAAAAGGAAATAACTTAATGGAAGAAATAAATAGCTTAAACAGTAAATATTTAGAATTTTTACGACAGAAAACTATGATAAATTAAGAAAAGATTAAAATAACTAATTATTCCATAAATCCAAAATCCATGCTTAAATTGGCTACTAGAACAAAAATGATTGTTAAGTCTGACCACATCAAAGAATTATACTCTAGTAGTAAAAAGAAGGTTACTGAAATAGAAGATATTCTGGATGTTTTTGGGTCTCATTTTAATAAGATTACTGGCGTTTGAAAGACATGCGTGAATGGACGTGCCTTTGTTGAAGGTTGGGCTGGCACCTCGGCACCGTAAAAATCTACTGCCAATCATTAGCGGATCAGAGTTCTGCTGTAGCAACCCCTAACCAGGAAAAGCCGAAAGAAGAACAAACTCAACACAAACCAACAATGGATGCAAAAGATCTAATTAAAGCATTTATAAAAATATATTGAAAATAGATTGTCAGAAGATCAAATAAAAATAATTGACAACCCTATATCAATGTCTGAACTCAAAATTCAAATTAACAAATTAAAACCCAATAAGGCACCTGGAAATGATGGTATAATACCTGAACTATAAAGGAATTATGAGGGTACCACCATCCTGGAAATACACCCTAATATCTCCAGTTTTAAAACCCAACAAGGATTCAACACAATGATCTTCATATAGACCAATTTCATTATCAAATTTAGGTTAGAAAATATTCATGGCAATCTAAGTCTCTAGAATAAAACAATGTATTCCATTGTTGACAAACAATGATCAGGCTGGGTTTATAATGAATAGGAACACCTATGATAATATCAAGAGAATACTATTAGCAATTGATTATACTAATAATTCAAGAAAAATAACTAACTCTGGTTAGTCTGGATATCAACAGTGCATTTGATTCAGTTACTTGGGTGTACTTACTATTAGTACTGGAGGAATGTAATTTCTCAAACAAGTTCTTACAATTAATCAAACTTCTCTATAAAAACTCCTTTGCGTACATTAAGATAGGCTCATATATTTCCACATCAATCGTGATTTCTAAAGGTACTAAACATGGTTGTCCCTTGTCTCCATTGCTTTTTGCTGTAGTTATGGAACCTTTTGCAAAGTGTATAAGATCAAATAAACACACCAAAGGCATACTAATAAATAATGATTTAATCCCCAAAATACAATTATTTGCAGATGACATCCTATTAACTTTGACTGATTGCAATTCTTCACTTATTGCAGTATATCCAAGCAATAGAAATATTCCAGAAGAAATTGGGACTCAGTTTTAATGAGAATAAGACTAAAATACTACCTGTTAGTTAGAATATTTATAAAATAGATAAGAAATTACATAAATACATTGTGAAAAATGATAAAATCACTTACTTAGGAATAATCTTATTTGATAATATTAAAGATATAAGTAAAACAAAAAACAGACACTGCTCGGTAGTAGAAACCAAATTTTTAATCCACAGTAACTTGAAGCGCTTTTCATTTGTCCTCATGACAAACTTCCTCAGAAATACATACAAAACCCTAAATTCTAATATACATTTTTAATTCTAGCGTTAATTTCTATGTATATGCTGTGGGTCATGTGGTTATGTGTAGATTAGATACGTAGTTACGTTAGAGTATTTGAATATTACCTGCTTTTGGGTTTTGTATGTATTTCTGAGGAAGTTTGTCGTGAGGACAAACGGAAAGTGCTTCAAGTTACTGTGGATTAAAAATTTGGTTTCTACTACCGAACAGTGTCTGTTTTTTGTTTTACTAAGTTCATTTTGTGTCAGGGTAATTTTCTGAATATTAAAGATATAACAACCCTTAATTATAATAATAACTTAAATTCCATAAAACAAACTCTTAATAAATAGGATATTTTTTCACTATGGAAGAGAGACTCTCCTTAATTAAAATGGTTATCCTAATTAAAATTCTATATACATTACAATTGTTATCCCTCCTACTCCTAAAAAATATAAAAGAGTATAATTCTTGTTTCTGAGATTTTTATGGTTTCCTAATAAGCTTAGATTGACTTTATACCATCACAATATAGATGGGACATCTGGTGGTATTGGTCTTCCAGATTTAGAATTATATTCCTTATCATCAATTGTTTCTTAGTTACTAGAAAATGGAAATCAAAATCTAAACCAACTATATTAAAGTAGTGGAAATAGTAACAGAGATAAAGCAACTGGAAATGAGATCTTTAGAAAAAGGTAGGAGCAAACTACATAAGAAAAAATAGGAATTGTGGGAACAGTACATACAGGAGAGGAATGAGGTTTAAAAGAAGGCAGGTCTTAAATGAGCTATGTAATGTTTGACTGGAAACGATTGGATAAATTATAAATGATGTATAATGTTTGTAACTGGGAGTGTGTCAGTATGGTTTGTGATAAAATGCTTGCAACTAGGATTGTGTCATCGTGGTTTGTTTTCATTTATATAAAGATTGCTTATGTCATAAGTGATGGTTTACTAAAGATATTTCTTGTTTAAAAAAGGGGGCAGGAATTAAATAATTTATGTAATGTTGCTTAGGTTATACGATATATAGCAATATGTGTGAAGCATAATGTTTGTTAATTTTAACTTGTTAATACAGTTTGACTACTTTTATATAAATGTAAATGTGCCTATATCACAAGTGATAATTCAATAAAGGTGTTTAAAAAAAAAAAAGACAATACTATCTTGGTTAAATAACAATTATAATACCAAATGGAAAGATATCCAGGGAGGTATTTGGTGTAAATCCAATAATTTAACAAAATAATATCATGCTAAAATTACTAATAAATGTCTTTGGTTAATAAAAGAAGAATAACCTCCTTTAGAAAATCATTTTCTGGAACCCTGAATATAAAGCATGGATTTTCTGTACATTTCCAATTGCTTATATTCAAAATAGTACTAATACATTTAATTTAACAACTACTACATTTAAAGACAAAAACCTGTTATACTGGTATCAATTACTAGACAATGGCAAGACATGATAAAAGCAACACACAATATCGGAAGAGATCAGGATCTATTGTCCACTATTGCAAATAATAAACTAAAATTATCAGCACAGGCAGAAAAAATTAGAAGACATGCAGATAAATATAAAGGAAAAGTACAAAATAAGCAATTTATTGATGACTCAAAAAAGTTTTAATAGAGAATTGGGGAAACAAGTGGAAAGGAATCAAAACACCACCAAAAAAGAAGAATTAGATACATTTTGGATAAATATTTATGAAGATCCTGTGGAACATAACAAAGATGCTAAATGGCTAGAAGAAGTAAATGAAAGAATAAGAAGTTCAAATGTAGCAGATATACAATCGGATGAAGTATCAGCCTGAGAGATTGAAACAAAGTTAAAAAAGCTCCAATTTGGAAAACCACAGACTTAGATGCAGTACCTAACTTTTGGTTAAAAGTATTAACATCATTACATGATGATTTAACCATGAGTAAGAACTATTTATATGCACACCCTGAACAGACACCAGCCTGGCTAACAATAGGAAAAACAATATTCCTACTTAAAAGTAAACCTGCAAGCTATCCTAAAAACTATAGACCAATAACTTGTCTTCCGATGATGTATAAATATGGGTCTGTGTTAAATCATCAAACACTTAAAAAAGCAAATGATGATTTATCAAACCCATGTAAGTGAAAGCTTACAATCTCGAGCGCTTAGAACAGCAATTTTTTCTCCAAGGAAGAATTCGCTTATATGCCATTTCACTATTTTGCCTTTTTGTGTTTTCAAGTTCGATCAAGACGCATTCGAAAGAATGCGTCTTCTTCGAATGCGTTTTCAATCATTTAATAGGAACCATATAAATATATACTTGAATTGATGCTGGCAGAGTTCATAGTCATTTAGAAGAAAATTTAATCATGGCAATAGAACAAAAGGATAATAAAAGAAAGTCGTATGGAACAAAGGATCATTCGATGTTAATTAAAAGGGGAAGAATCTAAGTATGGCATGCATAGACTACAAAAAAGCATTTGACAGTATCCCACATTCATGGATAAAAGAGTGCTTAAAATGTATAAGATACACCCTACACTGATCGATTACATTACAGCAACCATGAAACAGTGGCAAACCACTCTGCAGTTAAGCCATGATAAAGGACAAATGATTATTCAAGAGATAAAAATTCAAAGGGGGATATTCCAGGGTGGCTCTCTTTCACTGCTGCTGTTTTATCTTGCTCTTAACCCATTAAGCTGTCTACTTAGATTAGATCATGGCTATAATTTGGCTCCCAGAAAACAACAGTGTAAAGACTTCTCGTCTTCTTGTGTAGATAATCTAAAATTGTATAGTTCATCAGATCAAGAACTGAAAGCACAACTGCAAGTGGTCAAAACTTTTTCAGATGATATAATAATGTAATTTGGTCTTGATAAATGTGCAAGAACAACCTTTAAAGCAGGAAAGTTGTAGCACAAAGAAAACATCAGTTTGGGACAGGAATAAAGTCTTGAGCAAAAGAGAGTGTATAAATATTTGGGACTTGATGAAGGATCAACAATAAAACATGAACAAATGCAAATAAAACTCAGTAAGGAATATTTTAGAAGGGTTAAATTAATACTAAAAACAGCATTGACATCCAGGAACAAAGTCCAAGCTATAAACCAATTTGCTCTTCCAATCCTAACTTACAGTTTTGGAGTGATTGACTGGTTCTAAAAGGTGCTAGATAGTTTGGAAATTAAAACAAGATGGATGCTTCATGCTCATCAAATGATTTATAAAAATCAGTGCATACCACCTCCGCCTCCCTGAAATTGATTACATGTATAGATCTGCAATAGTGGGACTGCATACATATTTGCTGACCTCACAAGACCTAAATGTAGTGAAAGTTTTGAAACACGAGGAAAACAAGTCTAAAATGACTTCCCTGCTTAGTTTAGCAGAAGCATATTGGCATCAAGTGGGAATGGAAATCAAACTAAAAGTATAAAAAAATCAGGTAGCAACTGAATGTGCCAAAAAACAAAAGAAAGAATATAAGGTGAAGGATCAGATGAGAAGGCAAACAATGTGGAAAATGTATAAATATAGTTGCAAGCATAGGAAACTCTTGGAACAACTCATGTTGATCAGAATCGAATGCAGGAATGGTTAAGGAGAGGTGAATTTAAACCAAAAGATGAAAGGTTTATATTGGTGGCCCAAGACAGTGGACCACATACATGGTGGTTTAGAAGGTCCATTGAACATGTGGGAGAAACAGATAAATGTAGGTTTTGTAAAACAGAATTGGAAACAATTGTATATCTTGTTGCTGGGTGTGATATACTAATGAAATAAGGACTGTATGCTGAAAGGCATAAAATGTGGCAAGACTGTTGCATTGGGGATTGTGCAAACATTATAATATTGAAGTAGCTGAAAAACATTGGAAACATGAGACACAAAGCATCATAGAAAATGATGAAGTTTATATCACATGGGATCATCCATTACCAACAGTTAAAAAAAATAGATGCAAGAAAACCAAATATAGTAGTCCATGAAAAGAAGACAAAATTACCATTATTGAAATCACTACACCCAGCGACTACAGTGTCTTACATACAGAGAGACACAAAGTCATAAAGTACCAGGATTTGCAGGCAGAAATGAGGGCAATGTGGACAAAAGATACCCAGACAGCTCCAGTAGTAGTAGGAGCAAAAGGTCTTATGAAAAAGAATTTACAGTCATACTTAGATATGTTACCAATACATGTAACTCCATACGAATTGCAGAAGGAGTCATTACTGGGCACATTCCGGGTGCAAAGAGCACTTCTGGCTAACATCAAAGATTGAAACAATACTAATTTCATGAACTTTAATTATACCTTGACTTAGGAATGGGGTCCATTTCTGTCATGGTATTAGAAACCCAAAAGACTCGTAGAAATTAAAAAAGTAGATTGACCATATCATTAATAAATCTGGGTTAACCAAACATATGTGGTTAGAAATTTAAAATTGTAGACAATTTGTTGAGCATATGATTAATTTAATGCGACCAATAGTTA
Organism: Protopterus annectens; assembly: GCF_019279795.1. Classification (NCBI taxonomy): domain Eukaryota; kingdom Metazoa; phylum Chordata; order Ceratodontiformes; family Protopteridae; genus Protopterus; species Protopterus annectens. The sequence continues at coordinate 559,903,163 of NC_056734.1, forward strand.
GAAATTCTTTCTTCACATTCATTGATTTAATCATTACTTGAATGCACCAGAATATACTTGGAAAGGGACTTCTATCTAAAATATGTAAGTTGCTTAGGAAATCAACAGTATGTCACAGAGAAAGCTATTGGGATTATTTTAAACTTGTTAATAATAACTCCCCAAGTGAAGATGATAAGAAACTAATACTCCAATCTTCAAAACAAACTGCTTCATCATTAAGGTGGAGGATATTCTCTTGGAAGTTCTTACAAAAAACCTGTATCACACCACATAAAGTTGAATTGATGTATAATAAAGACATAAGATGCTGGAGATGTAAACTGAATGTTAAAGCTGACTTGCAGCATATGTTTTATGATTGTATAAAACTTAAAACATATTGGGATAATATGAATTTTCTCTTACAGTCTGTTTATAATGATAAATTTATGCTGACCAAATCTCTTATTTTATTTAATACACCTATTCCCTCTTGTGTCACAAAAATAAAATACCCTCTTTTATGGAGTATCTTAACATTAGCGAGAAAAGTCATCACCAGGAACAGGAAGAATCACACTACTCCTACTATGAAGGAATGTGTACACTTGGCAACTGAAGTTTGTCATTTTGAACTTGTCATGATCAAGACAAGAACATCTAGAATCACCTCTTAATATAATATATGGTTGAAATTTAAAGAACTGCTGGTTAAAATGACTTTAATAATTACCTAACAACTACTCATCACATTTTTTTATTTCTTTAAAAAGCTTTGTTTTATAGTAGACACCATTGTAAATAGTTATTTTATTGTTTACTATTGTTCTTTTAGATATGCATATTTGTTTTATAATATTTCTGTTATCATATATTAATGTTTTGTTGTTAAAACTTTCAATAAAAACAACTGAGAAAAGGAAATATCATCAAATATAACCCCCCCCCCCTGCTATCACTAGGGAACAGGTCCTCAATGCTCTCTCTCTAAGGCCAAGAACACTGCATCAATTGTCCCAGACAATATCCCAGGATGCCTTCTAAATAGCATGAAACATGACTTATCAGGCCATCTGGAATTGATGTGTAAGTGAAGCCTCCAAACAGGCTTTATGCCTCATGAATGGAGAACAGCAACGGTCATCCCTCTGCACAAAGATGTGCCATCTACAGACCCTGGAAACTACAGACCCATAAGTCTCACAAGTCTTAGATGCAAAGCCAATGAAAGAATTATCATGGAAATGATCAATAATGATATAGGAAACCTTCAGACACTGGACCCAGTCCAGTTTGGTTTCATCAAGGGCAGTCCATGCCTACTCAACCCAGTGAACTTTGATAAGGTTACCAAAGCAATGGATGAGGACAAATTTGTTGACACTGCCTACCTTTTCATGGCCAAGACATTCAACACCATACTCCACTCAGGCAATTTTTGACAAACTCAAGAGGTTAGGTACAAACGCGTCTGTTACCTGGTGGATAGCTAACTGCCTCACAGACAGGACCCAGGAAGTTAAAATTAAGGAGTCCACCTCTACCAAGAGGCCAGTTACAAGCTGAGTCCTTCAGGAATCCGTCCTTGGACCACTGCTTTTTGGCATTTACTTCTCTGAAGTCAAGGCCAATGTCAATGGTCTCTGGCTGCTAAATTTTCAGATGATTGCAAATTAGGAGCTGTCATTGAATCCCACATGAACAATGTTCTCCAGGAAGGGCTGACACAGACAAACAACTGGTGTCAGAACCATGAGCTAAAACTAAATGCTAAGAAATGCATAATAGTATCCATTGGGAAGTCATCCACCACTGGTAACTATCATATTGATAAAACACCCCTTAGAGTTGACCCAGTAGTCAGGGACTTAGGGACATACATAGACAGTAATCTAATCTTTAACCATCACACGTCTACAGCAGTGAGGAAAACATTCTATGCTGCTCAACTTATAAACAAATGTATGGCATTTAGGTCCAAGGAAGTCACTGTTACACCATAGTTGGCATTCATCAGACCTATCATTGAGTACAACACCCCCTTGGTATGTACTTAACCAGGCATATCCAATGAATGGAATATCCACAGAGGTTCCTCAATAAAAGAATACAAGGCATAAGTAAAATGTCCTATGCAGACCATCTCAAGGCTCTATCCCTGTATTCTGTCTTCCTCAAGCTGTTGAGGGGAGATCTATGCCTGGCATACAGGGCATTGTCAGACCCCACTCTGATGGAACTCTTGCATATCAGCAAAACAAATAGCACCAGAATTACCCATTCTAATGACTTAAACCTTGCCTGTGATATAAATAGTATAAAGGAAACTGCTCAGGTGCAAAACCATGCAGAAAATAGCAAGCAGCATACAATGAGTCTCTTCAGACCAAAGTCAAATAAATCACACCAAACAGCATACGACAAGTCTCTTCAGACCAGGAATATAAGAATAATCCAATCCAATGAAGCAAAATGCTTTTAACTTCTTTAAAACCAAATCTTTTATTAGCAGATATCTGGTATTTCGCCAAAGTGGCTTCTTCAAACCATAAGAGTATAAAGCAGTTCAAGACACACCTTATATACATTCAAGTACACCTTCAATTACTAATTAAGCCTAATGATGACATCATAATTAAAGCATATACATTTAAAGTGAACAATCAAATAGTATTACAATACACCTATACAAGTAGTAAAGGCAAAATATTTAAAACTGCATAAAAATGGACATCACTTAAGCATCCTAAAGATATTATATAAATAATATATTTAATTAATCCATCAATAAAACAATTTATTATAAAAAATAAAAAATGTTTAAAAAACTATTTAAAATGAAACCTTCTGTTTTTAAGAGCTGGTCTTAAAGGGACCTTATCATTAAGACCAGGGTGAATATGTGCTTGCAGTCTGATAATCCAGTTAGTATGTTATACTAATGCTACATCATTCCATGAAAATAGAAGTCATTTAGGCACCAAACTATGTAATAAGTGTAATTTTTGCACATTTATATGTGAATTGAACATGTTTATACATCCCAATACATCTCAATTTTTTAGCTTTGATGTCAGTGCTTGTTGTGATACGGAACATGTAGTTTATCTCGCTTTATGCTCTTCTTGCCCTGCCTTCTATGTCGGTAAAACCAATAGAAGGCTTAAGGACAGGGTGAGGGAGCACTTATATCAGATCCGTATTCGGTCAAACACCAATGCTTTGTCTAAACATGTTTTAGAAACCAACGATTCACATACTTTTAAGTTTTTAGTTTTATATATTAATACATCTAGTTTGAGGGGAGGGGACCTAAGGAATTATACCAAAAGAAATGAAACTAACTGGATTATCAGACTACAAGCACATATTCACCCTGGTCTTAATGATACGGTCTCTTTAAGACCAGCTCTTAAAAACAGAAGGTTTCATTTTAAATAGTTTTTTAAACATTTTATATTTTTTATAATAAATTGTTTTATTGATGGATTAATTAAAGATATTATTTATATAATATCTTTAGGATGCTTAAGTGATGTCCATTTTTATGCAGTAATAATGTTTTAAATATTTTGCCTTTACTACTTGTATAGGTGTATTGTAATACTATTTGATTGTTCACTTTAAATGTATATGCTTTAATTATGATGTCATCATTAGGCTTAATTAGTAAATGAAGGTGTACCTGAATGTATATAAGGTGTGTCTTGAACTGCTTTATACTCTTATGGTTTGAAGAAGCCAGTTTGGCGAAAGCGCTTACCAGATATCTGCTAATAAAAGATTTGGTTTTAAAGTGCTAATAAAAGATTTGGTTTTAAAGAAGTTAAAAGCATTTTGCTTCATTGGATTGGATTATTCTTATATTCCTGGTCTGAAGAGACTTGTCATATGCTGTTTGGTGTGATTTATTTGACTTTGGTCTGAAGAGACTCATTGTATGCTGCTTGCTATTTTCTGCATGGTTTTGCACCTGAGCAGTTTCCTTTATTTTTTATGATTTTCTGTGCTTTCTGCTCAGGAGCGTACATTTTCCTGTGTTACTCATTGTTATTTGGATTATTTCTGTGATATAAATAGGACCTGCTGGAGAGACAGGTATTTCCAGAGACTACCTCGTCTCTGGAACAGGCTCCCCATTATAGTGAAGCAGAGTTCCTCCCTAACCCAATTCAAGTGTAACTTCGACAGTTGGATGGGGAACAGGAAATTCATCCCTGGCTTGGCACCCATGTCTCTAATGGACACAAACAACCTGTAAATGGTTCACCTTCCAGGGCCCTGCTTGTAAATGTTTCATCTCTCAAGACCCTGCTTACACTTATCAAGGGTACTGGATCTTGTCAGAGATTTGGGATACATGGCTATGCTTAAAAAGGCCCTTGTGGTTGTTAGCCTAGTAAACTCCTATGGACTTATAAACTAAACAAATCAACATTTAGAATTAGGAATGTTAATACTTTCCATACTGAAACTATACAAATTATAAATAATGGTTCTTGGAATGAAAACTAAAATTATAAATAATCAGTCAATTTATTTATGAAATTAGATTACAATTCAAACAATGGATATATTAAAAGGGGAAAGGTATATTACAGAAGAACTAAGTACTTATCATGTAACTTTACAAATAAAGTGTTTAAAGACATAATTTTATGTTTCCTGGAGTAAATGCAATAAGAAGTGAAAAAGTGTTTAAATGGGAACAAACTGTGTGGAGTTTGTTTTGTCAGCAGCATTCCATAACTTTTAACTGTGTACATAAAAGTACAGATGTGTAAGTTCAATTTACCATAACAGCAGATGTTTGAAAGATAACTGCTGCAGTAGCCTTAGTTATATGGGTTATATCTTGTCAAGGGACAACAGCTGTACAGCTTCCAAAGTTTCAAGGCACCTTCCACACACCAAAACATTTTGGGTGCGAGGCTCTTCATAGCTTTCCTGCCAGTAGAGAGAGGGATGCTGAGCCCTGAAAGGACAATGCTAGAAGTAACAAAACGTAAATGTGCACACCCTGGCATAAAAATCATACCAAAAAATCAAAGGGGGGGTTGTGAGGGAGTGGCTACTGCAGTAGTAATTGTTTGAACATGTACTGTCATGGTAAGTATGTTCTTCATATTGCTCACTGCTACAGTAGCCTTAGCTATATGGGTAGATTACATAGAGAACTATATTTGGGAGCTGGAAGCAGAAGGGTCCAGAATCCCCTGGAGAATGATCCTAACAAATCTTGATCTAGACCTAGAGAAGAAATCAAGCTTATAGTGTTTTGTAAAAGTATTAGCAGCTTCTAGAATACTTCTAGAATCCCACTCTTTCCAAAATGCCATAGATAAATGCAAGGCCCTCGTAGAGTTGATCTTGACCCTGCCTGGAGAAGAATTGTCATTTTGAGTATAACAAAAGGTAAGACCTTAGACATCCATTTGGAAAATGTCTGTTTCGACACAGGCTGTCCATTTTTCTTACCTTCACAAGCAAAGAACTATTGATCAGAAGATCTGAAAGATTTAGTTCAGGCAATATAGCACCTCTGCTGTCTGTGGAAATCCAAGTTATGGAGTATTCTAGCTCCCTCATTTTTGGTTCAAGAAAGAAAATAGAGAGATGGATAATTTGGCTTAAAGTAAAATTGCATACCACTTTAGGCATAAAAGGATTAGTTCTCAAAGAAACCCTGTCCCTATGGAAAACGAGGTAGGGTTAACTCACAATAAGAAGCTGCAACTCAGACACCCTTCTTGCAGAGGTCAGAGCAATCAGTAAAACTTTTTTTCCATGTTAAGAACATGAAGTCAGCCAGACAAGCTGGTTCAAATTGAACAAGTGTTAGCTTTATTAACACAAAATTAATGTCCCAAGGAGGGGCCACCAGTTCACTTGGAGGCATCTTATGAAAAACTCATTTCAGGAACATTTTGTCATGAGACTACCTTAAAAGAGGAAGATCCATGGGCAGACGTGCTGAAATGGCCAATAAATTAACCTTGATAGTGGAATAAGAAGGCCGTAAGTTAGTAACTCATACAAATACTGTAAAATCAGAGAACGACTAGCCCTGAATGGATGCTGGTTATGTTGTTGGCACTAACTAGAAAACTCTTTCCATTTGCTAATATATAATTTTCTAGTATCAGGCTTTCATGCTTCCATTAGTACCTGCCGCTCATCCTCAGGAAGGTGCTTAAATGGTATTAAGAACCAATTGCCATATCATCCAGGCAGTTAGTTGAAGATGATTGATGTCAGGGTGTACCAAACACCCCTGTTCTTGTGTGAGTAGATCCATTCTGGGAGGAAGATTGTGGTCATTGTCTCTGGCCTTTTCCAAAAGAATGGAGAACTATGGTTGCTTGGGCCAGAAAGAAATCAAAACAATGATCTTGGGGGCTTCTTTCTGAATCTTCAGAAGTACCCTGGATATTAATGGAAAGGGTGGAAAGACATACAGGGACATTCCTGTCCAAATAAAATAAAATAAAAGGCATCTGTCTTTCAGGCCTTCTTGCATGGAGTTCTGGAACAGAATTTTGCCAGTTGACCGCTCAAAGAGGAGGCAAAGAGATCTACTTGAGGAACTCTCCACAGATGGATCAAAGTTTGGAATACCCCCAGATCAAGTTTCCATTTGTGAGGGTCTGTCCTGTTCCACAGTTTTGCAATGATGGAATGTGGGATGCCTGTAGAGTGAGATTGTGCTGTGAAGCTATATCCCAACCTAACATGGCTACGCTGCAAAGGGGGTTTGACCTGGTTCCCCCTTACTTGTTGCTGTACCACATGACTCTGGTATTGTCTGCATCCACTTAAAGAGGTCCCGGGGACCAAAGATGGTTCAGTGAGTTGAGTGCCTTTATCAGGGCAAACATCTCCTTGATATGTATGTGCTTGCCTCTGTCCTTGGTGTCTCACACCCCTGTATTTATATCCCTCCCCAAACTGCTCCCCAAGCAAAATCTGTACCATCTGTGGTGGCTGACTGCTTTGGAGCAGAGATGGATAAGAGAAGACCTGGATTTAAAGATCTCTGTTGTCTCCACCAAAACATTTCTTTTCTGATAAACCCCAGTACTGGGATTTAAAAAGATAAAAGGTAATTATGTATGGAATAAAATATATTTCAGATACCACTGTATCTTTCTCATATGGAGTCTTGCAAGGGGTGTCATGAGAATCATAGACGCCATGAGGCCCAAAACTCTGAGGTATTCCCTTGGAGTGACCGAAGTCTGAGTGGAAATACTTAGAACTAGATCTAGATAAAGATCTATTTTTTCATGTGGAAGAAAAACTCTTTGCACCAAGGTGTCTATCTGACATCCCAGGAACACAATCCTGTGTGAGAGAGTCAAGAAAGACTTTTGAATGTTCTCTAGGAATCCCATCTAGTGCAAGAAATCTCCCACCCAAGAGAGAGAAAGAATCCTGACATTTTGAAAAAGTCTCTGCAAAGATAAGCAAGCTGTCTAAATATGGAAAAATGTGGATACCCTGTGCCTGCAATGAATTATAATTGGAGCCAGTCTCTTTGTGAACACTCTTGGTGCAGGGGATAGTCCAAAGGGTAAGGCAGAGAACTGATAATGTGATCCAGACACACAAAACCTCAATAAACATCTGAGGTGCGGATGAATAGGGATGTGATAATAAATTTTTTTAAGTCTAGTGTTACCAAGAAACTTGAAAGAAGAATAGGTAACAGCTTGTGAAGTGATATCATTTTGAATTTGGGCACTATCACAAACAGGTTTAGGAAAGAAAAATCCAGAAATAGTCTCCAAGCATGTTCTTTTTTTTGGCACTAAGAACATCTTTGAATAAAACTCTTTCCTACCTGGAAAGGAGGAACTGGTTCTATCAGTCCTTGGGACAGCATGTGATGATGAACAGGAGGAAAGAAAAGAGTCTGATCTGCAGGATGAGGAATGACCCCCTGGAAAGCAGGAATTTCCTCCCACTGCCATCTGTATCCCCATTGAATGATTTTCAGAACCCATTTGTCTAAAACAATTTGTTGCCAAAGAGGAAAATAGAGTCAGACTTTCTGAAAAAGAATAGGGGCCAAGCTTGGAGGGAGTCACAAGGTCTCTTGAACAGTCATTCAGACCTGTTGGATTGTCCTTGGTTTTGGGAGGTTTGAGTCTTCTTTTTGGAACAGCCCTTGTCACTTCTTCTTCTTAAATGTCTGTTTACGTGAATTCTGTTGAGATTATTTATTCACCTTTTTGCCAAAACAGGATGAGGAAAGGCAAAATGTCTTGGGCAATTTGGAAAAGGAAGGATGAAAAATATTAAGAGATTCCTTGGATCAACTTGCCCCTTTCATCACACTTTTTGATCACTTCTGCAATCACCTGGGAGTTTCTGAGAATCCAGGTAAGTAAACCTCCTTAAACAGTATCAGTGGTCATAGCCCAGGAAGTAGCATCAATAGAATCGTACACACACTGCAAACAATAAATAGTGAGCTATAGCTATAGCCGCTTCGTCAGGTTTGGGAATAGTGTATAAACATTTAAATGACTGTGTAACTTTATACATCCTATCTGCCTTTTTTGTGGACAGCTGACTGACTATCAGGAAAATTGCAGGCAGTAATACATGTATCCTCTAAAGCAGTGCTTTTCAACCACTGGGCCACAGCTCGATACCGGAAACTGGCATCAATTATACTGGGATGCGAGCAGTTGAGAAACACTGACAGAGAGTGAGAGAGCAAGAGACTCTGTGTGTGTGTGTGTGTGTGTGTGTGTGTGTGTGTGTGTGTGTGTGTGTGTGTGTGTGTGTGTGTGTGTGAGTGTGAGAGAGAGAGAGAGAGATCAGAACAGAGTGAGAGCAATGTGTGAATGAATGCATGTATGAATGAGAAAGTGGGTGTGTGAGAGAGAGATCGGAAGAGAGTGAGAGCGATGTGTGAGTGAATGGGTGTATGAATGAGAAAGTGGGTGTGTGAGACTGAGATCACAGTGGCATAGCTACAGGAGGGTGAGAGGGGCAGTACTTTTGGGACAGTTTATGAAGTAAAAAAAGCTGATTTTACCTTTAAGAACGTGACCATTCTTTCCGGTATGGTTGCATTATGTCAGACGTCCTGCCTGCCCGCGCAATTTGAATTTTATACTGCTGTCAAGTTCAGTACGTTGCTGCCAATGAGTGTTCTGTTCCAGTGTTTGAAGTAAGTAATACAGCCAAGGTGTGTTGATTTTGATTTTCTTATTGCTGCTGCCAAGGAGGGGGGTGGGGTTACAGCCAAGGTGTGCTGATTTTAATTTTCTTATTGCTGCTGCCAGTGTTGCCAAGGAGGATGTATTACAGCAAGGTGTGTTGATTTTTTTATTGGTGTGTGTGTGTCTGCGTGTGTGCGTGTGTGCGTGTGTATGTGTGTGTGTGTGTGTGTGTGTGTGTGTGTGTGTGTGTGTGTGTGTGTGTGTGTGTGTGTGTGTGTGTGTCTGTGTGTGTGTGTGCAAAATGCCGCGGTGATGTATACGTGGTGGTTAGGGTTACTCAGGCTCAAACCCTGTACCTTAGGTACAAGAAGCAAGAGCCTGAATTCTCTACCCATACCACCACTTGTGATTCAAGGAGTTGAGTCCATAGCTCTCACCTGTCCAAATTTTCACAGAATGTCTGGAATGTCTGTCTCATACCTTTGGTCTGTTCCTCTTAAAATGTGTGGTTTTCTGGCAAATCAGTGAGAATTGAATTCACTAAATGATAATCATTTAAGTTTCAGTCTTCCAGTCTTGCATGGTAACAGAACCTTTTATTCTAGCAACTTTCTAAGATTATACAAGCAATGTTTAAAATGTGTCCCTGATTTTGGGCCTTTGTTCCTCCCCAATAAATGTTGGCTTTTCCAGATTTCTTGTGCTGCAAAGTTGAGAGATATAGTTGAGTGTCAAGCTGATTTTACAAGCAGCTGAGAGCTTCAGGGGAAGAGAAGTTTAGTGCTGCTTATGCCAAGTCTGTTTGCATTGTTAGCAGTCCAATAAAAGGAGAAAAAACTTGGTATAAGTCACTAGTAATCCAAAACAACCACCAAACCACACCGGTCCAAGTCCCAGGAAGATTTATTAAAGCTGCAGTTCATGAAATTCTTTGTCAAGTTCCTCTTCTCCACTCTCAGTGGTTGTACTGACTTTATGTTTGCTGCTTGCATGGTGTATTTACAATGTTGCTGCAGAGTTGTTTAGTAGACTGGGAGGAACTTGACAAAGAATTTCATGAAATGCAGCTTTAATAAATCTTCCGGGACTTGGACTGGTGTGACTTGGTGTTTCTTTTGGATTGCATTGTTAGTAGCACAACAGGTAGTAGACTTGCTTTTGATGCAGAAGGCTGTGGATTCTACTCCCACAGTATGTAGATGGATTGTTGATACTGTACTGCGTTGTACTTTTAAAGGGGGTGGATGCTACAGTCCTGAGAATGTCCTCCTTTGGTGGAGATGCCTAGTAACTATTAACCTGTTATCAGTTTGCCATCAGTTCCCTATTGCAATATTACTAGCTTATCATTTTTTAATGTAACATAGGCAATGTATTATTCAAGGGCTACAGCACTTTATTTGTAGATGAAACAATGAAATATAAAGTTGTTTGCTAGCAGCAACCTCTTCATTAGTTACAGATTTCTTTAATGTGGAATTAACTGTTAAAGTGTTGCGTTTTTACATTCAAAATGTTAGTTACTGTTAGAACTAGTGTTTAGAATTGAGAGAGTCATACATTTATCTTTATTAAATTAGATACTTTGTATATATAAATATTTGGTGTGTGTATGTGTTTAGCTGACAATTTGACATCTTCCTGCTTTGAAAAATATTTATGAGTAAATTTGTTGGGACTGGGCCCTTGTCTTATAAAAAAGAATTTACTGGGCCCCAACCTTACAAATGTTGAGAACTACTGCTCTAAAGCAGACAGGACAGAAGGACAGAGTGTAGGTTCTAGAAAATCCTTCTGTAACAACTCATAGTATTTTTCTGTGGGACTGAGAAACCACAGTGTTCTCCCGCTGAAAACACTGGGACGTTCTTGTAATAGATTCAGAGAAAGAGAAACCTTCACAGGAAGAATCAGAAACTGAGCTCTCCTCTGAGTCTGAATCAGAAATCTGAGGACAAAACCCTAAATCTGTCCCTGCATCTTCCTGTTCTGATTCACAATCTTGAATATCTTAAGGAAAAGAGGCATCACTCTTTCTTTTACCAGAAACTACTCTACAAGAAGGATCAATAGCCTGAAATTAAACCCTGAGCCAATCCCAGTAAACTACTGCTATCCAAAGAAATTTGATTAGGAGTAGGTACATGTTTGTTTTTTCTATTTCTTTTTGACAGGAAAAATGGGGCCAAACATGTTACTAACAGCAGCTGCTGCTTCCCCAGGAATGGGCACAGCATTTTGACATAACAAGGAAATGTTCTGTGTACCCTCTCCCAGGACCAACTAGAGTAGCTCTCCCTTGTCCACTAGGGGGACTGCAACAGCCACTGAGAACATGGCTAACCTCCAGCCCATAGCAGATACAGGTGCTACACTACAGACATTCTGGGTAAAAATTGAATGGTCTAAGGTGCAACAAATGGCCACAGCAGAGTCACCCACCTGTAGCTGAGGCAAATTGTGGTGGCAAAGGCTGTTTGCTGAACTTTTTCTTTTGTGGCTTGAAGAAAAACTGACTGTGGGACTGACAACTTGTTCCACGTTCAATGTTAAATGGCACCTCTTTCCCAGTGAAGACAAGCAGCAAATGCTGGTAAAATGACCAGGCCACATAAGTTACTTTTTTGGCAGAAAAAAACCAAGTAAAAAGTACTTTGAAACACTATGGCAGCCCCACAATGGAAAATTAAACACAATTTCTCCACATAAAATATATCAGTTAGTTTACAGTACTTTAAAAACTGACCAAAAAAAGAGTGCTCAATTTAAAAGTAAGTTGCAATGTTGAGACAGTCCATTAAAACATAACACTCCTAGCTTTAAAATAACTTTCCTGAAGAGGAAAGGAGTAAACTATAAGTAAGTAGAAGAAAATGGAAAGCTTTTTCCCCGAAAGAGAACTTATCTGGCCAACAAAGGAAAGCCTCAGAGAAGCGTGCTCTTTGGCGGCAGTAAAGCTCTGAAGGCTTTGCGCCCAGGCTTATCTTCTAGTCAGCTTGTCTCAAGCTGCTTGACAGTTTGGGTGTGTGAACGACACTCTGAAGCTTTGGAAGATGGCCAGCTGTTATAACCTTGGCAGGATATAACCTGTATAGCTATGGATACTGCTGCAGTGATCAATATGAAAAACATACTATGTACACTACAAACTGGATATGGCAGTTAAAATTAAAAACATGCGTACACATTTCAGTTACAGCATGGTGGGCTTATGTGTGGAAACTGAATGTGTTTGATCACAGTGAAGGAGACTTGGAAACCCTTATTGATAGAGCAGAATTATATGGTCAAAGTCAAAGACAGCAGATGATAAAAGTATCGGAGAAAATAAAAGAAATAGAAGAAGAAGAAATAGAGAAGTGAAAAATTTCAGCATACTTAGGTGAACAACACAAATCTCCTAAATGTGATCGGTTTAGTGGGAGCCTGGAGATGTCCTAATAAGAATACGGTTGTGTGGAATGTACTGTGAGGCTGTATAAAAGAAACTGATTTCAAGAAATAGGAACTATTAATTGACACTGTTAACAAAGCAGTGTCAATGGAAATAGCTACCTCAGATGCACGTAAGTTGCAACAAGGAATGACTCGACTACCAATGAATAAACTGTTGTCTGCATCATATTAAATATAGAAAAATGTCCCAAAGATTGTTTTAAACAGAAATATTGAAAGAAATGCCATGAGAAAGGTTTTACAGGATATGTAGTTTAAAAAGCAGGGAAAATAAATCATGTAATCAACCCAGTGGGCCTAACAGGAAGAGCTTGTAAAAAAGGATTCTGGTTACAGAAAAAATGAGTCTAAGCTCCAAAAATGAAGTCTATGATATGATGAATCTATAGTTACATTGTGTGGCTGCTAATGCATGGAACATAATTTGTGTTACTCAAAAAGTAACCAGGTAGAAACTATAATAAAATTTAAGGAGTGGAGCAGCATTGTCAGTGACTTCTTTTCAGGGTTATAAGAACACGTATTTTGAAGTCTAAATGCAGAGAAGACTAAAGTATTGCTGCAGACTTACATAGAGGGAAGAGACTTCAAGGGCAAAATCAGGAGGTCCACAAAGCATGAAGGCAAATGACATATGTTGGAGTTGTATGCATGTGATAAAAAATAAGGTCATTATTGAGTGTGGCTAGGAAAGGTCAGTGTGACTTGTTCAGTATAGTAAGTAGCTGTTCAGAAATATAAGTAAGATGATAAACCTGAGAAAATGTCAAAGCTATCAGATTCTAGGCTTCCTATTATATACTCAAAGAGGCATTTTATCGAACATCTATTCATCGACTGTTAAATAACGAAAACACAAAACAGGGAATGGTCATATAAGTGATTTCTTTCCCTGGGAAAGAAATCACTTGGCCACCTCTGTTGCTTTGTCATTTTCCCCACTGTAGTGCGATCTTGGAGTTGGTATATTTAGTTGGGGGGTGTGAGGGCAAAGCCCCCCACCTTTTATTGTTTGTAGTGATGTGTTTTTTGTTTAGGGTAAATGATTTCTTTCCCAGGGAAAGAAATTGCTTATATGCACCTTCGCTGTTTTGTGTTTTTGTGGTTTACGGGTCGATGAAGAGGAGCTCGATGAAACGCCTCTTTGAATATCTAATATAGACCCAGATTCTAAACAACTATTTGCAAAAGAAATGTGCACAATGAAAAACTGTAAAGCCAGAACTGATATTAAAATAGTGTGATATTTAAGTTTCATAAAGCCAAATTGGTCAGGTCTATATATTACCATATCGCACGCTCAGAAGAGTGAACGACAGATAATCGGCCCCATGTAAGTGAAAGCTTACAACATCGAAACTTCAGAACAGTGGTTATTTTCCAATGGAAAACAATCACTGTTCTGAAAAACAAACAAAAAAAAAACAGTAAAACATTACTTAATGTGGGGGGCTTTGCCCCCCTCACCCCCCAATGTGGGGGGCTGTGCCCCCCACACCCCCTACTTAAATATACCAACTCCGAGACTGCATTACAGTGCCAAAAAGGCAAAGTAGTGAAAGCGGCCAAATAAATTCTTTCCCAAAGAAAGAATTCACTGAAATGCCGCTTCGCTATTTTGCCTTTTCGTGCTTTACTGTTCGACAAAGATGCATTCGACAACCTGACTCTGCAATGCCGTAATAGGGAACCAAATTGGTCCACTATGCATTAAAGTATAAAACAAAGGAAGAACTGAAAAGGCCAGATAGTGCCAGAATCATGTCTGAGGTTGTTTATAGGGTGTGATCACAGTTGGTGTCTTTCTGTTGAAAAGATACAAGTCAAAGGAAATATGAATCTGTGGAGAGCTTAACGTCATTGCAAACGCATTACAAAATACTATGTAATAGCTGTTTCCATCCATCCATTCACAGCCCCTTTTCCCATTTTTGCACATGGGGTTGGGGTGCCACTTAAACAGTGACAATCAACTAGATCCAAGATTTGCACTGCTGGCTGGCTAGCCTATGGCAAATTTAAAGTGTTCAATCCACCTACTGCATGTCTTTGGAATGTAGGAGGAAACTGGAGCACCCAGAGGGAACCCACATGAACACAGTGAGGACATGTAGACTCCGCACAGAAGGCACCCCAACTAAGAATCAAACCAGGGAACTTCTTGCTGTGAGGTGACAATGCTATCTGCTACACTACCATACTACCTGTTTTTCAGTACAGAAATGTTTGCATCTTTAAAGGGGCAGGTAGCTGTTAAGAACAGAAGAATTTCTGCAGCCTTAATGATGGTGGTATGAGAATTTTATAAAGACTGATTTGGCATAAACATGTCATCAGCTAAGACTCGATGAAGCCTTGAAATTATTGACCATTAACACACACAAATGAGTATTAAAGTGGAACAGACTGGTGTTTATCTTGCAGCAGCCATAAGGCAGAAGACCATAAGCCAAGTGGTACAGAGAATTTAGACCATGTAGTACTACATGGCCTGTGGGATAGGTCATAATGATGAAGATGTTTGTAATCTAAAAGATGTTCTTGACATATTAAGGTAGTATGGGCTTGATGCCAACAAAACAGATATGAGATACAATTTTTTTTGTAGAGAAAGTATTGGGGCCATATTTTTGATTGAAATGGATTGAAATAAGGTGGAGACTGGTATAAAAATACTGAGACCTAAGTCTGTTTCAGAGCTTTGATCTTACACTGGATTGGTGAATTACTGTCAAAGACTTTACATAGTCTTTCAGTGGTATTATGTCCTGATTGACTGAGAAGGCTTTTTCATTAGGGCTATTGTACAAAAGCAGAAAAAAAAGATTTACATTGGTAAATGACACCATCTATTAATTTTGTTTTTTTTAATCCCAGAAAAATGATTTCCCAAATGACTCATTCAGTCTTCAGTGTTATGTAGTGGCAAAACAGTCAAAAGGGGTAAAAATAGGAAATACTAAACTTCGAGTCAATGATACATGTATCTCAGTAATCCTTCTTACAAAGCACAAAGATACAAGATAGCTTTTATATGAGATATAACCTAAAATTGGGGTACACGTACCATAAAGGCTATTGTACGTCATAACTTAAGCAAATAACTAGCATAAATATGAATATTTGTAAGTTAAAATTAATTTTATAGTAAAACTGAGTACAGTTATATCTAAAGATTGTTAATTGTACTAGAGTCCCTCACCGTTCAATGCAATACAATTTCATGGGGTGATCTCAACTACCCCTCTGCAGTCTGGAAATCCTACACCAATTTTATACCACTTCTAATGCACAAGACCAGTGATTCCTAAATTTTGCTAATACCAACATCCTGTAACAGTTGGTTCATTCTCCTACCAGGCGTACAAACACCCTTGACCTTGTACTCACGAACATGGGGGCCAAAGTTCCTCACCAAATGTAACATCTTCGCCCATCATATTTGACTATAAAGCAGTATTACTTGAAATAAAAATTAAATCCAGGGATCCAGTGAAACCAAAAACCTTTAGGAAGTATTCCAAGGCTAATCTCTCTCTATTAAGCAACACCTTGGCTAAATTCCAAGCACCACCAAACCCAGTAAATACCACAGAATACACTGAGCTATTTACAAAATCTCTGTACAGCCATATTGATAGCTGTATAGAGCTAGCTGTGCCTACTCGTATTAAAAATAAGATAAACTCAAAAGGCAACCCACCCTGGTAGAATCACAATATCAATCGGTTATACAACAACAACAAAAAAATCTTGTTCAAGTGTAGGAGGAACAAAGCCATACATACTAAAAGTCCCCTGACCAATCTATACAGGCAGCTAAGAGGGGTAATTAATACTTCAAAGGCTAAATTTGAAGAAAAAATAGTTTCTCAGGCAAAGGACAGCCACAAAGCTTTCTACAGCTAAGCTATCCTTAGAAGAAATGCACAACAATGCACAAGACTTATTGTAAATGTCATCACCCGCACTGAACTGGAAGTCATGGCCGACTGTTTGGCTCACAGGTTCAGCTCAAATTTCTCCCCCACTCTCTCCCTGATAGTCCAAAGGAAACATCACATAACACAATCCCCCCAACCATTACTAGAGAACAGGTCATTAAGGCATTTTCCAAGGCCAAAAAATACTGCATCAATGGATGCTGAAAACATCCCAGAATATTTAATAAATAGCATGAAACATGACCTTTCTGGTCCACTTGAATCACTTTTCAACTGGAGCTTTCAGCCAGGTTTTGTGCCCAAGGAATGAAGGATGGCTACAGTCATTTCCATGCACAAAGGAGGTTTAACCACTGATCCGGGTAACTACAGGCCAATAAGTCTTACCAGCTTTATATATAAGGCCATGGAAAGAATCATTATAGATATGATAAATGAGGACATAGGTAATCTGCAAATGATGAACCCATCACAGTTTGGCTTTGTTAATGGAAGGTATTGCCTATTAAATCTGGTGGACTTTTTTGAGAGGATCACCAAAGAATTGGATGAAGGTAAGACTGTGCACATAGCTTACCTTGACCTGGCCAAGGCTTTTGATGCAATACCCCACTCAGACATTATAGACAAGCTGACTAATTTAGGTATAAACCCTTTTATCACCCACTGGATAGCCAACTGGCTCACTGATAGGACCCAGGAGGTCAAAATAGGTGAGGCCACCTCCATCAAGAGGCCAGTCACTAGTGGAGTCCCCCAGGGCTCGTTACTGGGCCTCCTCCTTTTTGGCATCTGTTTCTCTGAAATGGAAACAAATGCTGAAGGTTTATGGCTAAGTTTGCAGATGATTGCAAGCTGGGAGTTATCATGAACTCCCCTGCAGACACTAGCATTCTTCAAGAAGGTCTGTCTCTGACTAACAAATGGTGTTAAAGCCATGGTCTTAAACTCAGTGCTAAGAAATGTGTAATTGTACTCTTTGGGAAATTAACCATCCTGGCTAATTACCATGCTGATAATACACACCTAAGAGCTGACCCAGTAGTCAGGCATCTGGCTACACAAATAGACTGTAGCCTTATCTTCGACCACCATGTGGCCACAGTGGTAAGGAAATCATTTTATGCTGTGCAACTTATAAGTAAGGGCATGGCATCTAGGTCCAAAGAACTCATTAATCAACTGTACTCTGCTCTTATCAGATGAATCATAGAGTACAATGCTCCCTTTGTTATGTACTTGGCCAGGCATATGCAGCAACTAGAGTGACCTCAAAGGTTCCTTACAAAAAGAATATAAAGCATAATAAACCTGCCTTATGCAGAGCACCTTAAAGCTCTTCCCCTCTATTCAGTCTCCTATAGATTGCTGAGGGGTGATCTATACCTGGCTTATAAGGCATCCACAAATCCCACACTTATGAATCTCCTACATATTCGTAAGTCATACATCCATCTTCTTTCGAGAAAACTTGGCTAGGCTGAGAAAGGCCCCCAGGTCATTAGCCTAGTAACAGTTTATGCATCTATGAGTCTATGAACCTATTAAAAATAAGGAATTATCAAAAAAAGTGACTAGGTCTCTTACAATAGTATCTGATAGGAGTGTATCACCTTTATGGTATGCAAAACTGTTTTGTTTTCCAAATGGGCTCTACTAAATTTTTCACATTTAATTTGAGACTATTGTCCTTGCACCAGTTGTTAACATGGTCTAACCCATGGTGTGGCAATTGTGAGTCAGAGGAAGACTAAATAACAACACCCAATTTCCAGTCATTTATGCTAACTCAGACAAACATAAACCAGGAGTTCTGGCCTAAAAGGTCTGAGAAATAGATGCCTAACAGAAGAGAACCACAATTTTTACAATTGTTGTAAGCAATTGTAAGAAAGTGCTTCTATACTGCACATCTTATAAACAAAGGTATTGTGTCTAGATCTAGGCATGTCAAAGTTCCCCTTTACTCAGCCCTCATTAGGCCAGTCATTGAATATAATGCTCCCTTTGGCATGTATCTGTCCACACCCAAGCAACAACTAGAACACTCCCAGAGATACCTTACTAAAAGGATACAAAGCCTAAACAGCATTTCATACATGGACTGAATCAAAGCCCTGTCACTATACTCTATATCCTACAGACTAACAGATGAACTGTGTCTGGCATACGAGGTGCCCTACAATGGGTCTACTTTATTTACGTGAAAGCTTAAAACAGCGAATGCATATGCATCGAACCGAGAAACCATTGAAACACAATAAAAACGGAACTACACAACAAGCATGACATGTAACAGCTGCCTGCACCCCCCACGTGGGGGGCTGCACCCTCCACACCTCTGCTACTTAAATATACCAACTCCGAGATCGCACTACATTGAAGTAAATGGAAATCTCCACCTACGGAGATTTCCGTTTACAGTTTTCGATGGTTCGCACTTTCGATGCATATGCATTTGCTGTTTTAAGCTTTTGCGTAAATAAAGTAGACCCCCTCTACAACCCATTACTGATGGATTTACTGACCATCAGTAAGTCAAATGGCATCAGAAATACTCAATATAGGGATCCACTCCTTTTCTATAACGTCACTAGAACAGTTTGGATAGACAGGTATATCTCACAGAGGATACCTATGTTGTGAAACTCCCCATCCACATAAAACAAAGTTTATCCCTGTCAATGTTCAATTTCAACTTAGATCTATAGATGGGAAACAGAAATTTTACTGCAGGACTGCCCCCTGTACCACTCATGGACCAAGACAGCTCCTAAATGCTTTATCCCATGCATAGATCCCCTCATATTATTTATGGTATGATCCCAGTTATTCTCATTAGGGGTAATGTTTAACTATCGACCAAGGGATGGGTGGCCCAATATATAACCAAATGGAACAGGTTGTTTCGAGCACAAAAAGGAAAATTGGCTAAGCTTAAAATGGCCTGCAAAGGCAGCTAGCCTAGTACTTACCTATGAAGCTATGAACCTATTTCTGCTAGGTTTATCAAGTATCTTTGATTTCAGAATAGCTGAAATTGTATTCTTTGAATTATTTTTCTAATAAAGCCACAAACAGGCCTTCATTCCCATAAAGGACAAGACAGTAACTTTAATTGTAGGAGCAAGACAATGCCATGTACCTCTATTAGCTAATGTCTAAGCTTCACTATTTCAAACTAATGTGTTCTTGAAAGAATAATGAACATCTGTTACAAAGGGAAATGGCTTGAAAGACTGTTAAATTCCTGTTACTTTTTAAAGAATGATAAAATATGTATACAAAATCATGATAAAACTATGGAAGGCAGGAATCGTCATGTAATATCAAACAGTAGCTGGTGAAAAGATGGAAAGTGGAATAGTGACAGAAGTGTGGATGACAACACCAGTGGTTATCTTAGTTTGCAGCATCTGTATAACAAAGCACATTCTTTCACTTTCTTCAAAATTTATCAATAAAATTATATTATTTTGTTCTGACTTTAATATACAATACCAGTTTGCAGTATTTTTACAACTGTTAAACATTTGCAGTTGTTAATGGATTCAGGTGAAACATATATATTCTCTTGGAGTGTAATATGTAACAAAAGATTGTTTTTAAAGTGAAGATAGCTCTGTAGTGGGAAAGCATGTGATTTTTTTGCAGTTTAATTTACCCAAACCTTTCTAATCAGACCCATGCAGTGAAGGGTACTAATAGTCACTACTATTATTAACAGTGTGGTTTGTGGAAATTGCATATTCAGTGTTTGTGGATAGTGCTGCCATTGCACGATTTAGAGGGAACAGGAGTGAAAAAGAAGGTGGTTTTCTGGGTTGTTTTGCATGTCTGGAGCTGTGAGTACTGTTCAGTGTGGAGTGCAACATTTTTTTTCATACTCCTAGGATTTGCTCTTTCTCTGTGATTGTATAACAAAGAAAAGGTTGTAGGTAGTACAGGGGTGCTTCTGTAATTTTTCTGCATTTTTTTCAATGTACTTTGATGGAAATATAATTTTACATTTACTTAATCACTCTAGATGATTTTATTTCTTTGTAGTTTTAGTCTCTGTAACATAGAATATGCTGGTACCTTTTCAATATACATGTTTTCCTTTAACCTCGTTTATGTATTTGTTTGTCTGCTTGGTTGTTCATTTGTTAACATATTGCTACTTCTGCTGTTCTGTTCTGAATGAATTGGAAGGAATATAAGCTGATATGTGGGACAAGATGAGGAATATTCTAGCATCCTTAGCAGTTCAAATGTGAGATAGGTAAGCCTCTGGGTATCGTGATTAGTTAATGAATGTAACAATCAACAATACCTCAAAACAAGATAGCAGCAAATGTTGCCCCATTTGTAAAGTGGGAACATGCAATTCAATTACAGGTTAGATGTTAGTAGGAGGAATAATTTAATCATCAACTATGCATTTCTCTGCTAACTGGATAAAACTGGCTAGTGTGAGCACCATTTTTAGCCATGACCCAGGCACAAGACAAATACAAACACCAAAACAACAAGTACCAAATAATCAACAAATAGTAAACACAAGCAGTGTATCAAATATAAGCATTATAACATGGGAGGCAGTCTGTAGAAGAGGAGGTAGAGTTTGAGTTCATAGTTGTTTACTGGGCTAAAAAACCCAGGGGGTCTTTTTAAACCTAGCCATACTTCCTAAAGGTGAGACTCAAACCCTGTTCCTTGTGCTGGTAAGGTAAATACTTTAACCCTTATGCAATACCAGAGTTATTCTGCAAAACTGGAGACAATTAAAAGCAGACTACTCCAAATTACTTAAAAAGTTATCAGAAAAATAGGATTTGCATCAAATGTATGTTGCGAACCTCAAACATTGTGCAACTGTAATGAGTGACATTGACTTTGTGTAACCTTAATGATTTACCAAAGGGAAAAATAATGGAGTCTATTAGTTGGTGTAGAGGATTACAGCTCTTACTACCCATAGCCAAGGTACAGAGTTTGAGTTCAAGCAAGTCACTTAACTAAATAGCCATCTCTAACAGAGACATTTGGCACCCACACACCTTGCTCTCTCATAGCCCAAATGCACAAACATATAAAATATAAGAAAATATATTTTTTTAATAAAGAATACTTTTTTATTCAGTCACTCTAAAATGTTAAAAATAAGGAAGAAGAGTGAAAACTTTGCAAAAGAAACACAGACAAGCTGATTTCAGAAAAGCATTTGCGGCTGAATTCGTTGATTCTTGCTACTTCTTCGGATACCTGATTATCACAATCAACAAAACCAACCTTGAATGCTTTTCTGAAATCAGCTTGTCTGTGTTTCTTTTGCAATGTTTTCACCCTTCTTCCTTATTTTTAACTTTTAAAGTGACTAAATAAAAAGCATTCTTTATTACATTTTTTTATATTTTAATGTTTTTACTGTTTAGAGTGACTGAATGAAATGCATTCTTTATTAAAATATTTTTTATATTTTCATTTTATTTACTTTTTAGATTTTTTTTTATTAAACTATAAGACTAATTCTGTATTTATGTAGATGTATGCATGTTATTACTTCCCATACCTACACAGGAGTACTACAACATAGTAAGCCAGATTTTCTTGTTTTTCTTCCTTTGGTGCTGTTCAGTCACTTTCATAAAAAATAAACAGGTTGTTTTACCTTTCTGTGAACACAAATTAAAGGAGTACTGCACCCACAGACTCAAAAAACATATTTAAAACATCATGGCATGATGTTTCCTACACTTTTACAGCACTCTGGGATTATTTACAGGATTTTAAATATTTTTATATGTAATTCCAGACTCTGACCACCTGGAGGCTGGCATATTGACATGGTTTGGATAAATCAGGTTGCCATCCAGTATCCCAGAAATCATTGTTTGGCTCAAAAATGTTACATCATGCAGGCCTCAGTTTGCCTAAAGTTCCTGTCATTTCATAGATGTTGCATGCGTACAAAGTACTGAGTAAAACAGAACAGTGTAAGTAACATTCCCTGCTGCTGGATGACTACTTAAAACAGTGCAAATGCCACAGAACACACTCAAAGTGCTGTTTACTGCTGCCTTTTTTTCTAATTTAGTTTAAATGGCACTAATTTGTGAGACAATGAATTCCAGTCCATTTACTTCTCCCCTCCCCCATAATACTTGGCTTCCCTAGCTGTCAAAGTCCTGAGGGTAATTTGACCTGGTAATTCCATTGTTTGGCAGATCTCAGCAGGGTGCTTGACTCATGTAATTTAATCTTTGCTCTAGCATTTCCTTTGTTAGAGGGGACATTTTTTTGCTGCACTATAACCATGGCCTTACTTGACTGCAATCACATCCAGTAAGGTCTTGCACCAAGGAGCTAAAGAATAAAACATTTATACTATTAAATATTTTAGATCTTTATTAATTTAAGTGTTAAGGTATCACTTCATGCTTCCACCTTGTTAAAAATTGAGATTTACATCTGCAAAGTGTGTTGGTATGCAGTGTATGCCTTCATATGTTTTTACTCCACTGGTTGGTTTACAAAAGAAACCTTTTGCAGTGTCCCTGGATTTGTCTTTGTACATACAAACCACATTGCTATATTTTCCCCTTCCTTTTTCTTGTGTCCAGAAGTCACTTATAACAAAGTCAATTTTTTATTGATTTTTTTTTTAAATAAAGGACATCAAGGTTAACTTACCTTGAATCAGATAATGGATGCCACTGCAAAGAATCACTGTTGAAATATTTGTGCATGGACAAAATCCCTTACTAAATCTATTTGCCAGCCTCCAGTTCAATTGGAGCTATGGCTTTAATATACTGGTGTGTTTGCTCATGCCTTCCAAATATCTCCACCATTACATACCAGTTTTGCAGTGTAGTAAGCACCCGGCATGCCCATACACCTTTAGCCATCAATATGCAGCTACTCCTGTTCATGTGAGTATGTGAATTCATTTTCAGATTTAAGGTGTGGAAGCTGCACTGAATAATTCTAGGTGCTTGTTCAGGTTTCACATGGTGCTTGCTCAGAGCTACTCTCATATTAAGCCACTACGAATATGTTGCACTGCCACCTCTGATACCAGGGTAATGTTTTAATCTTTCTATTCCCGCACTGCACTCTAGCAGTATCTCGTGCAAATACAACAGAGAAGTATGCAAGCGATACACCACTTAAGCATCATTTGCCGTGCAGAATGTACAAGTATGCATACCAAATTTCTGTGTCCAAACATTGGTGTTACTACACTACTACTGAATAAAATGAACAGCACTCAGGCTGGGGGAAGGACAAGGGAGCCATGACATCACAGAATAGGTGGGTCTTATTATTTTAGTTAGAATCAGATGACGGCTGTGGTGATGTCACTTTGGGGGAGGGAACTGATAAAAAAAAAGCACCTGCACTGCCTGGCCTCGATGATGTCAGTAATTGGGCGACTCCAGCAAGCTTTATTCAAACATGAGAGAATAATTTTGTAAGTGAAACCATCACAGTATGAGAAGGTAGGCATCTGTTACAGAAGTAAGGGGAATTATAAAAATTGTAAATGCTTTATTGTTGTTGCTTTACAGAGGACAAATAGGGAGGAAAAGGGCCGTGAAGCTGAGGAATACATTAGAGAAACCTGTTGTACTCCTTTAAAAGCAACCCCCACCCCCGCAAAAAAAAAACTTATTCAACACATGTGGCAACAGGTTTAATTACGTAATTGTAATAGCTAAACAAAACTATAAAAATGCTTGTGAATATATCTAGAAAATGCACTTCCAATTAAGAAATGGTGTGTGTGTGTGTGTGTGTGTGTGTGTGTGTGTGTGTGTGTGTGTGTGTGTGTGTGTGTAGAAATGATCATTATTAACACATGAAAGTAACTCACCATCAGCGGACCTTCTCGATCACCGCCATCACTTTCTTAATATCATCCTTTTTTCTAGAGTGGGTCTTGGCTCTAACCATCCTCCCTGACATCATGAGCTACTAACCAATATTGATTCTACCACACCTACATCCCCACTTCCATTACCAACTTAGGGTCTCCAATCTCCTGTCCAGTGACAGATACCATAGTGTTGGGGAGTGTGTGTGTGTGTGTGTGTGTGTGTGTGTGTGTGTGTGTGTGTGTGTGTGTGTGGAGGAAATAATGTAGGGTGATGTGAGAGTGTGTGTGTGTGTATCCTGCTCTGTCCCTCTATGGTTCTGTCATGCCTTTGTGGGTGTGTCCCTTACCAACGAGAATCTCGTTTTTTTCTGCTGTTTTGCAAGAGCATGACAGAGCTGTAGATGGACAGAGCGGCAATGCCATTTTATGTAAAAAGCATTCTTAAAAGAAATTCTTCCATCTCCTGTTTGACGCTGACTCTCCTCTCCTGTGGCTCAGCATTCACACACTACCTGCTCCTCTCCTTGTAGTTCCTAATGATGCACAAAATTCCATCAAATAAAAAAAAAATCATCTCCTGTTCATGTATTTACTATAAGTGCCTGTATGCTTGATCTGCTGTGAGATTAAATTTCATACCAACTCCTGAAACATTTCTCATTTGTTCTGTTCTGTATGTGCAGTAGCTCCAGTCTGATTGGCTTAACAGTTGAAAACATTGTTAAAGTCATAAATAAATAATATTTAAATTTTACCTTATATGCCTTCAGTCAGGAACAACACCTCAGGATGTGCAAACAGAAATTTTTATTTACAGTGCTGGGAGACAATCTTCATAGCAGTTGGTAAATCAGTCTCTCTAAACAGGAAAAAAAACTCCATCTTTATATACCTTTCTTATCAAATCAATCATGCAACTTTTTACATCTACAATTACTGTAACA
Source organism: Protopterus annectens (assembly GCF_019279795.1). Taxonomy (NCBI): domain Eukaryota; kingdom Metazoa; phylum Chordata; order Ceratodontiformes; family Protopteridae; genus Protopterus; species Protopterus annectens. The sequence goes on from NC_056734.1 coordinate 559,928,529, forward strand.
AATCAGTGACTTTGCAAATGTTCTCATCCCTCGTGATTTTCACCTTGGACTTCACATGAACAAATTCCTATACATGACCCACCTGCTTCAAGGGGTTTTGTTTTCTCACCTTGAATGTTTCAAACCTTCCCTAGCAACAACACACTCCTAGCCTGAAGGAGTCAGGCTAACAAATTCATTTTACAGCAGTTAACATGTCTCTACTCCTACAACACTTACTTTCCCCTTGTTACATATTAAAAGAATGCAGTTAAAGCACAGCAGTAACTTCAGTTTATGATGCTGTATTTTTTTCCACAGCCCTGCATACAAATTATATTTGCTTTTTAACAATCATATTAAGCATCATTAATGAAACTGAAATTAATATACATTTTAATAAGCTGATCTTGTCCCATAACAGTTTTCCCCCTTTGACACTATCAGTGACATATCATACATGTAATTATATATTTATTTTTCTTAACTTGATAAAATAAGCTTCTGCATCATAATAATCATCATCATCTGTCGAAATAAAACTGTCATTGATTGGTAAGTGCAGTGGCATTTCATGTGCAGGTCAGGTTAAACATTTTGTAACTACAGCCTTTAGAATAGAAAATATCAAAGTGATTACAAATATAATAAAAAGTATAATGACAATACCCTGGATTATGCTAGTTCCCAGGTTACCAAAAATACTGCCTAACCATCCAAGAAAGGTTCATTGTTTTGATGTGCTGTCCAACTCTTTGGCTCTTTGCTCCATGAAATTTGCCAGTTTTTCCTGTTCATCATGATAGTCACTAATATATGAACAGCAGTGACTCCCTATGAGGGCACATGACCCCCCTTTTGCAGCAAGCATTATATCAAGTGCCATTTGATTCTGTAACATCACAATTCGCATTTCAGTCATTTCTCAGTTTGCTATCCTGATGTGATGTGAAGTTTTGTTGGCCACCTCCTATAGATTCTGAGCATGCATGATGATTTCAGGCATTGTCCATTGCACTTCATACCCAGGATTAAAGACCGAAAACACTTGTTCTTCCCAGTGGATTACTCAGTTATTTCTCAGTCTACCTGATGGTAGGTTTTCAAAATGTTGAATAGCAGGAGTAATATAGTCTACAAAGCAACATCCAGACCAGTTTGTAGACAAACAGGGGTAGGCACAATCACCACAGATGTAATAATGGTCACTAATCATGCCCATGCCATGCCCTCAATCATAGCTTTTTAGGTGCAAAGAGTCTGTTTTCATGCCTGGTGTCATTGCATTTGCTTTTTCCTACTTGTACAGTCCCGTTTCTGGCATAACATGTGTCCCCATGATGTGTGGTTGCAAGCTGAAGAGACAACCTTTGAAAAATCAGTTACATTATGCTAGGTTAGACTGATGCCATTAAGGTCTTTTTCAAATGACACATATGAAGCAGTGATGGGAATCATAGGAATCCCCACCTTAGAATGATGAGGTATATGCAAACATATCCAGCAGTTTGTTTTATTTAAATTTTTGGCATATTGCCAAAGGACCAGCAAGAAACAGTTTTCTCTCGACCAGTTTATAGAAGGAAACAACAGCAAAAACAAAGCTAGAGTACCTGTTGTCATTGGATTCATCATGGACTGCAACTGAAGTTTACTTCCTCACTGGGCAGATGATTTATCTGTGGCACCTCAATCTCCCTCTGTTGGCTGCAGTGATTCATCTGGGGTCCCCACATGGCAAGTCTTCTTACAATGAGATGAATGGATCCACATTGGTAGTCCTGCACAGCAAACAGCAGTCAGGGTTGTAAGCAGGACTTGAAAAGGACCTTTCCACCTTGGGCTGAGGCCATTCTTCCTCTGGAAAATGTTGATGTAAACCCAATTACCCAGTTGTAGTTGATGACAGGGCTGGTCAAGAGACTTAGATAACACTGCTCTTACTGTTTGATGATATTGCTGCAAAATACGAATCAAGTTCTTACACTATGAAATCATGGCATCATCTGACAAGGTTAAATCGTCATTTCCCACTGGAGCGGTAGCTGGAAGGGCCATGGGTCTCCCCATTAATATTTCATATGGACTCAACTTCCTGGTGGCATTCAGTGAGGCTCTCAAACTCATTAATGCTAAAAGGAGGGCTTTGGGCCACTTTAAGTGGGCACAAATCTTTGAAATTTTATTTTTAAGGTCCTGTTTACCCTTTCCACTAATCCAGATGACTGTGGATGGTTGGGATAGTGAACTTAGTATTAAAAACTTTACACAATGCCATAAGTAAAGAATTACTAAAATGTGTTCCCTGGTGACTATTGATAGTACATGGTATTCTTAATCTCAGTATATGTTCATACAGAAGTTTTTTCACTACTGTGACTGCATCAGATTTGCGACATGGGTAAGATTCCACCCATGTTGAAAACATACACACTGCCACCAAAATAAATTGTAAATTATTAGTCCTAGGCATCTGAATGAAGTCCAGCTGCACATTAACAAAAGGTCTCCAGAGTGGTGGTAAACATGCAGTCTTACTGTTGGCATTTTTACTTACATTATACTCTTGACATATACCACAGTTTTGTACATACTGAAGAATCAAAGAGGAGACATAAGGGGCATACCAACTTTGGGTAATTTGATTAAATAAAGCTGTCTTACCTGTATGGGCCGGTAGAGGATATGCCCTTACCAGGTAAGGCACCAAAGAGGCAGGCACCACCAGTTGGCCATCCAGATGTCGCCATATGCTGTCAGAGGATTTTATACATTGATCCTTGTGCTACCTTTGAACTTCTCCCTGTGATGCTTCAGCTTGAAAGTCTGACAACTTTTCAAAATCAAACATCATTACTTTTGTAGTTTGTTATTGTTAACATACACAAATTTTTGCAATAATCTACTACTGCTTGTTTAGCAGCTTGGTCTGCCAGATTATTTCCCTTTGTTACAATAACTATATCTTTTTGATATGCATAATATTTGATTACAGACAGCCTCTTAGGTAGCAAAAGTGCATCTAACAATGATTTTATGTACCCTGAATTCTTAATTTGATTTCCTTTTTTTATTTCGATAATCATTTTTATTGTTTTTCAAAACCATAATACAATTCACACACTATTTACATTATGTACAAAATTGCTTCCAATGTTTAGTTCCATTTCACATATCCACATCATACATTAACAATAGATATCGTATTAATCACATAAAGGAAAACAAAAAAAATAAATAAAAACGAAAACATCTATCAGAGAAAATTAAAAACAAACTCAAGCCAACAATCTGTATTGTTTCTACATCTTCTATCCAATCTAAGATTGTGTTTGTTCACTTACTGTATGTCCTAAAAGCTTAATTTGATTTCCTGAAGAGGTCAAAAACCCTCTCTCTTTCCAAAGTTGCCCAAAATCATGAACTACTCCAAAGCATAATGGCTGTCTGCAAAAATATTGGCCACTTTGCCTTTGGCTAACTCACAGGCCTTTTTTAGAGCCACTAACTCAGCTATTTGAGCAGAGCAAACACCCTCTAATCTTTGTTGCAACAATATTGTCTCTTCGGTGCAGAAGGCTGTTCCTGCAGTCAGTTGCCCCCTTTGATTTCTTCCACAGGAACCATCCACAAACAAATTCTGGTCAGCATTGGGCATAGGAGTGTCCTTTAAGTCCTTCCTAGGAAAAAGCAAATGCTTAGTTACACACACACAATCATGCTCTTCACCATCCTCAGCAGTAGGTAACAGAGATGCTGGATTTAGAATGTGACACTGGATCATAAAGAAGTATAAGTACATATTTAGTTTGATGTGCAGTCGAGAGTGGTTGAGTTTTCATTTTAAGCAAAAGAAATGATACAGAATGAGTGAAAGCTACTGTGAGATTATGCCCGAGCACTCACAATTGTGCAAGATTAACTAGAATGGCAGCAACGGCAATTGCCCTTAAACAAGGTGGAAAACCTTTTGCAACAGAATCAGGTCTCGTGCTGTAATATGCTAATGGACAATATCTGTCCCCATGATTCTGTGCAAGTACTCCTTGTGCAAATCCATTTCTTTAATGACAAAATAAAATAAAAGTCTTATCATAGTCTGGTAACCATAAAGCTGGGACAGTAGCTAAAGCTTGCTTCAAGTTCTGAAATGAATTTTCCTCTTCACTATTCCAAAGGAGGGGCTCTGCTGTATCATGCTTTAAAAGATTCGTCAAAGGTTTGGTAATTTCTGTATAGTTAGGGATCCACTGTCTGCAGTATCCTGTCATACCTAGGAAAGACCTAAGCTGTCTCTGAGTAGTCGGACATGGGGCCTTAGATATTGCATCAATACGAGATGGTAACAATTGCCTGCTACCCTGAGGTATTAAATGACAAGACAGCGTACCTGAGGTGACCACAATTGTAGTTTTTCTCTAGGCACTTTTTGCCCCTTTTCTGCAAGGATAGTGACAAGATGCAAGGTATACTGCTGACATTGCTGAAAAGAATTTGATGCTATTAATAAATCATCTACATATTGTACTAACACAGACCCACCTGGAAATGTCACATTCTTCAAATCTTTTTTCAGAATTTGAGAAAATAATGAAGGAGATTCATTATATCCTTGTGGCAACTGTGTCCAGATATATTGCTGTCCCTAATAAGTAAAGGCAAACAGAAACTGACTGTCAGTGTGAATAGGTATAGAAAAAAATGCTGAACATAAATCTGTTACAGAAAAGTAACTAGAAAATGCAACTCAGTATTGTTGCTTGATTTGGAACAACAGGAAAAGTAGATCAATACTGCATTATTTACAGCCCTTAAATCTTGTATAAATCTATAAGTATCCTTTCCTGGCGTTTTCACTGGAAAAATGGGAGTATTACAAGGGCTTTTAGCTGGTATTATTATTCCTTGGTGTATCAGAGACTGAATTACAGGTTTGATTCCCTGCTCTGCTTCTGTTTTTAGTGGATATTGTGGAACTCTAGGGAGAGGTTTTGATGGGTTTAATTTTATTTTAATTGGTTCTGCTGATTTCAGTATACCTACTTCATTTGCATGCTTAGCCCACAAGTTGGCAGGTACTTGTTCTAGTAACTCTCCATCTGCCTGTTTGCTTCCAACAGGCCATTCCTCAGGTTTTGCTAAAACTGCTAATACTTCCCCCTCTGATTCTGTCGGAATATTCAAACACACCCCTTTTAGGATACAGTAAATGCTACAACCCAGCTTGTATAACAAATCTATTCCTATCAGATTTACTGGTGCATTAATACTCAAAAGGAAAGAATACTTTTCTTCGATCAGACCTAAAGAAATGGGAATGGGTTCCGAAACAATACGTAACCATATTATTTGTCACTCTGACTGCCTTTACTTTATGCTCTGATACTGGTATTTGACTATCTGAAGTAATTTTTAACACTGACCTAGTGGCTCCAGTGTCCACCAGAAATGGGGGTTTCTTTGAATTTATTTTCATCTTAATGTAGGGTCCATTTTGATCTATTGGAAGTAGAGGGTTACAAATTTACTTCTGTATTATTTCCTTGACCTTGTCAGTATGGAGCTTTCTGACTCCTTCCAATCTGAGGAAGTGGTGGAGGAAAAACTGCATTATTATAATTTGGTTGCCATTCAGTCCAAGTATCTTGGACTCTCTGCATTTGTCTGTGTGGACATTCCCCTCTCCAATGCCTTGCTTCTCCACAAGTGAAGCAAGATGTGTTAGATGAAGCCAGAGGGGCATTGCCAGCTCATTGCTGCCAACCAGCTGCACCTTGTTCCCCACAGCCAGCACATTTACTAAATCCTCTAGCAATTCCTTTACCCCTTCCCCTGCTTCTGCCTTGACCCCTTGGGTTTCCAGCTGCCTGATTTGTAAAGTTAACAGCTTATCCTCAGTATCCTTTTTCCTGATACTCTGTACAGTGATTTGCAGCACTTAATAAAGACTCTAAGTCCTTTCCTTGCCAGTCTATGAGCACCTGCTTTATTTGATTTTGTACAAGGGCTTGCAGACCCTGCACAAAGGCTGCTGCAATAGCTGGCTTAGCTTGCTCTTCTGGGTCTGGCACTCCCGAAAGTCTAGCAAATACTGTTTTTAGGTGACTCAAATAATCTGCAGGGGATTCCCCTTTATTTTGTCTACATGCCTGTATTTTAGACCAGTCAGCCCTAACTTGACCCACATCCGTAATTTTGTTTAACAATGCTGTCTGTTTATCTGTTAATGGTTTCCCTGTGAGAGTGAAATCTGTTATCTCAGCATTTTCCAGTAACTGCTTTCTTATTTCATCTGAAGTAACTACCTAAGTAGGTGGTTTAAATCTGTCAAAGTAGGATTGTAACATTCTATTATAGTTTTTAATTCTTCTTTGAATTTTAATGGATCTTTTCTAATATTTGGAAAATATTTGGACATAGTATGCAAATCAGCAGGGGTCCAAGGACGATGAACAAGTTCTTTATCGTTATCCCCAAGAATTTCCCAGAGAGGTGCCAAAAGAATCCCTCCAAAGGTTGTGATCTCCTGTTGTACCCTGTCATGTGAGCGTGTATGATGAGATACAGGAGTAGCAAATGCTAATGCCCCTGTTGGGGAAGAAGAAGCTATCTGAGAAGGATAGGAAGAAGAACCCCCCTTGACTGCAGAAGCCTGTTCAGAAGATGAGAATTGAACAGGGGGACTGATCTGAGATGTAACAGTATCATGTGGACTGGGTGTCCAATGGACAGTTGACCGAAAGGTGGGGGTCTGAGAAATAACAGAGTCTTGTACAGGAGGTGCCCATATCTGCACATATGGGGGTGCAGTAGCTACTGGAGGATTATCATCCTCTTCAGAAGTTTCTGCTTTTTGGCCATCCTCAGTTTGTTCCAACCCTGGTAAGACAGGACAAAGGTATCCCTTTTTACTGGTCTGTACTGCCTTTTTAACCTCTTTTACCTTTTGCAACAATTTCTTATTAGCATCCTGCAACCCTTTTAATGATGACACTTTTCCCCTTTTAAGTGCTTCATTCTACCAAGAATAAAATGCTGTCATTTGTTCCCCACCTATTTTGCTTTTCTTTTTTCCAAAATACCTTCCAGTGTCATCAGTTTCATCTTATCATAAGTTCCATTTAATGGAAATACCCCACCAGAACAATTTTTAGTAAGCTGAAACCAGTCATGCAAATATTTACAACTTTCCTTCCCATAGTTAAAATACATAAAATATGCAGGTGTTCCCTTTTCAGGGATTTGATCTTGCTTGCTTATATTTGCTCCCATTTTTCTTATTTTATAAATAAATAAATAATAATAAAAAGGTAGGCTTACCTTACAAATCCTAGATCCTGGCAATTCCAAAGACAGAAAATAACTGTAGTAATCCACACACTATTACAGGTGCAGGGAAAGGTAGGAAGTCTGTCGGCATGCAACAACAGAGGAGAGGTTTCAATCAGCCTTTTCCCACAGCACCCCCTTGCTTTCGTCCTGGTGCAAGCTCAAAAGTTACAGCTCCAGCATTGTGATCAGGATAACAGGGCAGATAGGTACTGTGTCCAGAAATGACCACTCTTTTGTTCCCTCTAAGGATACTTCCACTCAATCACACATGTCCCTGTGTGCTATGGGCTCATTAATTTATTTTAACAATGCATAATTCTATATCCCATCATGCTGTAGGCTCATGAACTTGTATTAACAGTTTATAGTCTACATCCCAATCATGCGGTGGGCTCATGAACTTGTTTATCTTTGTCTTTAAATTTTTTCTTTTTTTTTCTTTCATTCATTCATACATTGACAAAATATAACATCTCTCATATCTCTTACCTTTCAATCCTGAGGGTGCCTCCTTGTGTTAGTTTGCCCTTTGCTGTATGTACACATAGTTTCATAGTTTCATAGTATAGTACTAGGCTATCTGCCCTGGGGCATTTGTAAGCCTAGCCATAGTGATGTGGCTTTTGCCACCCCATGAACTGGTACAAAAATGTACAGAATAAATTTAGAATACTGTGCCTCTGTCTAGTAGTGACACAGTGAAGGTCCCCTTATATAATAGCATTAGTTTACTGTGTCCCTGTCTAGTAGTGACACAGATGTGACCCCTGGGGTAAACTTACGATCTCCCATCCACTCATCAAGATTTCTCTTGAAAAGAGTCAGTGAGGGGCTCTGCCTAATACGAACTGGGATCCTGTTCCAAAGCATGGGAAGCCTCTGGGTTATGAATCTATCCCTCCAGCATGTCCTATTCATACTTGTGCCAAGGTTTAAGTCTTCAGCTCTCGTGGTCCTGATGGATTTGGATTTTGTGAGGTGGAGCATGTCCATCAGATCCTGATTGGACATGGCCTTGTACGTCAGGCAGAGATCACCTCTGAGCAGGCGGTATGCTACTGAATAGAGCTGAAGTTTTTTTAGTCTGGCAGAATAAGACATATGTTGGAGACCCTTGATCCTCTTGGTGAGGTACTTTTGTGGTCTCTCCAGCTGTTGCAAATGCCGGGTGAGGTACATACCAAATGGGGCATTGTACTCAATCATGGGTCTGATGAGGAGGAATATAGGGTACAATGACATCCTTGGATCTGGATGTGAATCCCTTCATGATGAGGTGTGCAAGGTAGAATGTTTTTCTAACCACTTTGGCAACGTGGTGTCAAATGAGAGGTCGCTGTCGACTTGGGTCCCTAGGTCTCTGATTACTTTTTCCGTACTCAGTGGGTTGCTGTTTATGTGATAATTTGTGGGTACTTTGTTTTTCCCAAAGGGATGACTATACATTTTTGGCATTTAGTTTAAGGCCGGACTCGGCACCAGTTGTCCGTTTCTGTGAGGCCTTTTGTAGGATGTGTGTGTCTGCTGGTGTATCGACTATGGCCTAGTTTGCAGTCATCTGAACATTGTCAGCCACAGCCCTCCCATGTTTGCTTTAACATCTGAGAAATAAATGCCGAACAGGTTCCCAGGACAGATCCCTGTGGGACACCACTTGTGACTGGCTTTGAGTCTGACATTGCTCCAGCGATTTTAACTTTATGGGTTCTGTTCTTTAGCCAGTTTGCAACCCATCTAGTGACATAAGGGTTTACTTTTAAGCTGTTGAGCTTATCTATGATGCCTGAGTGGGGTATTGTGTCAAGGCCTTAGCCAAGTCCAGGTATGCTGTATGGACTGCTTTGCCCTCATCAATGGCTCTAGTGACTGTTTCAAAAGTCAACCAGGTTTAAAAGGCAGGATCTGCCCTTTACAAAGCCGAACTGGGTGGGTCAAGTGTCTGTAGGTCCCCTTTGTCTCTGTTTATGAGTTCCATAATGATTCTTTCCATAGCTTTGTAGACCAGGCTGGTTAAGCTTATGGGGTAGTTTCCAGGGTTTGTAAAGGCACCCCCTTGTGGAGTGGGACCACTGTTGCTGCACGCCAGTGTTCAGGTACATATCCCGTAAGGCTAAGGTTAAATAGCATTTTTATGTGTGGGTTTAGCTCCTCTTGAGTTCACGACGCACCCCGGATACCGCCAGGTCCCATTGATGCTGTGTTTTTGCTTTGTTTAGGGCGGTTCTCACTTGGACATCTGAGATGACAGGGAGATTACAATCAGCTGGGATAAGTATTTCTTCTTTGGGGTGAAGGAGGGAGAAATTTGCACTGAACCTGTCAGCCAGAATGTTGGCAATATCTGTGGGTTCAGTGTATTTTATGTTGTTGTGAACCAACTCTGAGCATATCTGAGGGTTTCCACCCAGGTTTCTAACATAGCTGAAGAAGGCTTTGTGGTTATCTTTAGTGTCCTTAGCGATTTTTCTCTCAAAGTTGGCCTTGGATGTTTTTATGAGAGAACGTAGTTTTCTGCTAATGTTGATCAGAGATGTCTTCCCTTCATGGGATTTTGCTCTGACGTGCAGTAGCTTCCTTCTTTTGTTATACAATTTGTTTATGGCTGAGGTCCACCAGACAGGATGCTTACATTTGGTGGAGAGGGACTTGGATTTGTTTGGGATTGCATGATCCATGCATTATTGGTGATGTCCATAAAAAGCATTTGTGAAGGATTCGGCATTGTGGGATGTGGTATCCACTGGCACAGTGGGCTTAAAGGATACCATCTCAGTCTTAAGAAGAGTTAAGTCTGCTTTTGAGAAGTTTTTCACTGTGGTCTTTTGTGCTGGGGTGGAGGTGGGATATGTATATCCAGGGTGATTAGTTTGTGGTCAGATCTCACTAGTGAGGGGTATACTTCCGGTGTGGAGCATTTTGTCCCCATGTTTGTGATGATCAGGTCTAGTATATTATCTCCCCTAGTGGGAGAGGTGACCAGTTGTTCCAGTGCATTTGAATTTATGAATTCCAGAAACCTTTGGGCTAGGGTATTAGGGCTAGAATAATGTACCCAATCTATGTTTGGGTAATTGAAGTCTCCTAGTATGATGGTGTTTTGTGATACATTCATATCCTCCAATGTCTTCAGGAAGGCTGAGTGGGGTTCTTGAGATTGGGAGGGTGGTCTGTAACATGCCACCAGTTGTATAGCAGTTTTGCCTATGGTTAGTTGCACCTGTATGGTCTCTGATGCTTCATGTTGTTACTAAAACCTGGAGTGTGTTGTGTGGATGTCCTTGATGAATCCCTTTCCTTTCCCCCGGGGTTAAATTTGGTTTTGGGGCGAGATGCATGAAGGTAAGTATAGCCTGGTAGGGTGCTCTCCTTGAACCAGGTTTCGTTTCAGTGCACCTGCATGTACGCCGATGCATGTGAGCTGAGCATCAAGTGCTGCAGATTTCTGGTTAGACTGATGGGCACAGCAGGCTACCCTTTTTTTTTTTTTTTTTTTTTCCATAGGAGGTGGGTTTGTCTTTTTGGGCCTGCCTAAAAAGCCACTATGGGGGTGGCAAAGGGCCTATATCCACTTAGCCCCAACTGGTACAGTGACTGCTGGCCCTCATGCCTCATGCATAGCTGGCAGCATCAGGTGTCATCCATGAGGATCCAGCAGAGAATGACTTAGTGCTCACCCCAGTACTTTGTCCAATTGTTGCAGCTCTTGTTGTTGTTGTTCTTGTGTTGTATCATTCATGGTGAGGGCAGGATGCTGCTCAGGGTCAGGGATACACAAGCCTGGGCTACATAATCAGAGAGAGCTCCTGTCTCTCTTCATTTAGTCCAGGGAGGAGGGCTCAGGTCATTCACCATTCACACATGGGGACAGACGGGAGTCATATTTTTTGGTACTTTGCTTTGAGTGACTTGAGTGTGTTGTTATCCAGATCCCCAGAGCAGACAGCCTAGCCCTTGTTCAGCCTTCAGCCCTTTCACAGGGAGTGCAGTGTGTGACTCACAGTGTGTCTGACTATAGAGTGTACCTATTAGGCCTGCCTGGGCTGTAAGGCTGGTTGATTTATATTGATTGGTTGATTGGCTGGTAGTATGAAGTTTGTGGTGCATGTGTTTTGGATGTGGTGTGGTTTTGTTGGGAGCCTCTGTTGTTTTGCTTGTTTTTTGGTGTTGTTTTTATTATTTTTTTTATTTGTGTTGTTTTGTGTTTGTGTTTGGTTTGTGTTTGTGGTATGTGTGGTGTAGTGTGGTTTGTTGTTCTTGTGTGGTTTCATCTCTCCCTGTCTTTGAGATTTCAGCCCAGAGTTGAGAGAGCTGGCTCAGAGCTGAGTTTGTTCATATATTTATTTCTTTGTGTTAGTTGGGTTGAGATGTAGGATTGTCTGTTGTTGAGTGTATGACGACCTTGCAGATGTAGTCTTGAGATACAGTATTGACCATGAAGATTGCTAGATTGCTAAGCTGAATGCACACTCGACATGCTAGAACAGTATAAACAGTGGGGAACCTTTAAAGTGGTGGGATGTTACAGGTTACGTAGAGGTAAGTAGATACTGTGCTTGAGAAAGTTTACTTAGTAGGAGTATGGTATAGAACATAGGAGAGAGTGTGGAAGTAGAAAAAGTAGTATAGTTGAGCTTCCTTACTGGAAAACTTGACGTGAAGACTTGAGGTGGAGAAAGAGGAGCGCGACGCACGTTAACAAACCTGATTAACCTTGTTAAAAGCGCGCTAAACCAAGTGCAATCACAACCAAAGCAGTGAACTACAAAGAGCTGTAAATGTCCGGAACCAACCAATTACTACAGCTTTGCTCAAGGAGGTCACTTCCTACGAGGGTAGGGTAGGCCTCGAAACCGCTCCCACTGGTGAACAAAACTTCCTTCTGTCAGGAAACATAGCAATGGGACACAACACGGAACTACCACACAGGAGCAATACATGATACCCGCAGCAAAATGAATTAAACTAGTCTGAAAAGGCAGGAAAATGAAAGGATTATTTTTTTTTTTTTTGTTTTTTAGTAATGGCCAACAGTGATAAATTAACGACAAATTAATTTTTAGGCTAACACGCAAGCACAACAGCTTTCCAAATGTAACTGTGAAACAAAAACTAACAAATGCACTAAAAAATTCGTAAAATGTAACTTTAAAGTTCAGTTAAATAAATAGAGCAAACAATTTAAAAAAAAGCAAAACTAGTTCAGTGTAAACTTCCAGAAGCTATTCAAAGTGAAAAAAAGGAAGAAATACTTAAATCGAAAATATTCGCTTTTCAGGTTCCTGCTGCTAGGACCACAGAGGTGAACCCACGACAGTGAACTACAAAAGAGCTAGAAATGGTCCAAGACAACCAATTACTACAGCTTCTTGTGCTGAGGTCACTTCCTATAGGGACAGGTAGGCTGCTCAAGGCTCCCACCCACCCACTGGTGAGCAAAGAAACTTCCTTCTATCCAAGTAAGGTAATGGACAACACAGGAACTACACCACAGCCCAGAATACAGCAATGCCTGTAAACTGGTCTAAACTAGTCGAGGAAGGTGGGAAAACAAGGATTATTTTTTGTTTTTGGTAGAAACACACAGAAAATGCAGAAACAGTGATAAATTAGTTACACAGGCTAGCACACTTTAGTGGGAAGCCTCCACAGTTAAATTAAACAAACAAACAACAAACTTTTGATCAAATTCGACTAAAATGTAACTTTAAGTGCAGATTTTAAAATAATGCAGCAAACAGTTCAAAAACAGTTCAAGCTAGTTCAGGGAAAGCTACAGCTATTCCAAGTGAAATAAAAAAAAAAAGATACTTAAATCCAGAAAGTAGTCGCTTTTCTGAGTTCCCTGCTGCTAGGACCACTCTGCAGACCCACGAGGAGCTTGTCTGAGCAGTATAGCCAGAAGAAAATGCCCAGAGGCGGATTTTAAACAGTGAACTACAAAAGAGCTAGAAATGGTCCAAGACAACCAATTACTACAGCTTCTTGTGCTGAGGTCACTTCCTACAGGGACAGGTAGGCTGCTCAAGGCTCCCCACTCCCACTGGTGAGCAAAGAAACTTCCTTCTATCCAAGTAAGGTAATGGACAACACAGGAACTACACCACAGCCCAAAATACAGCAATGCCTATAAACTGGTCTAAACTAGTCAAGGAAGGTGGGAAAACAAGGATTATTTTTTTGTTTTTTTGGTAGAAACACACAGAAAATGCAGAAACAGTGATAAATTAGTTACACAGGCTAGCACACTTTAGTGGGCAGCCTCCACAGTTAAATTAAACAAACAAACAACAAACTTTCGATCAAATTCGACTAAAATGTAACTTTAAGTGCAGATTTTAAAATAATGCAGCAAACAGTTAAAAAACAGTTCAAGCTAGTTCAGGGTAAGCTACAGAAGCTATTCCAAGTGAAATAAAAGCAAAGATACTTAAATCCAGAAAGTAGTCGCTTTTCTGAGTTCCCTGCTGCTAGGACCACTCTGCAGACCCACGAGGAGCTTGTCTGAGCAGTATAGCCAGAAAAAAAAACGCCAGGCGGAGGAGGCGGATTTTAAACAGTGAACTACAAAAGAGCTAGAAATGGTCCAAGACAACCAATTACTACAGCTTCTTGTGCTGAGGTCACTTCCTACAGGGACAGGTAGGCTGCTCAAGGCTCCCCACTCCCACTGGTGAGCAAAGAAACTTCCTTCTATCCAAGTAAGGTAATGGACAACACATACATTTACTATTCTCATTTGCTATTACTTTGTATACCTTACAAACAACTCAGTCAAACAAAAACACGGTGATTCACTTATTCTACATTTTGCTAAAGTTGTCTAAAAGAGGGGAAAAACACACAAACCAACCCCTTTGTCCTTCACCAAACAATTTCCCTGCCAAGGCTAGTATGTTTGCACACCCTGAATAGCTGCACATCTGAGTCTCTAACTATTCCATACAAAGCAGTATGGAATTCACAGAAAATCTGTGATGGGCCCTATTGCTGAACTGCCTTGCAGCAATACCAAAATTGAGATCCAGAGCATGGCACAGAAATGTTAAAATCATAAATAAATGACATTAAAAATTTACCTTATATGCCTTCAGTCATGACAAACACTTCAAGATGTGCAAACAAAATTTTTATTTACAGCGCTGGAGACAATCTTCATAGCAGTTGGTAAATCAGTCTCTCTGAACAGAGAAAAACTGCATCTTTATACACTTTTCTTATAAAACCAATCATGCAACTTTTTGCATCCAATCATGCAACTTTTTATATCTAGAGTGACTGCAACAAATCAATTACTTTGCAAATGTTCTCATACCTCATGATTTTTGCCTTGGACTTCACGTGAACACCTTTCTATACGTGACCCACCTGCTTCAAGGAGTTTTGTTTTCTGACCTTGGATGTTTCAAACCTTCCCTAGCAACAACACACTCCTAACCTGGAGGAGTCAGGCTAACAAATTCCTTTTACAGTAGCTAACATACCTCTGCTCATACAACACTTACTTTTCCCTTGTTACATATTAAAAGAATATAGTTAAAGCACAGCAGTAACTTCAGTTTATGAAGCTGTATTTTTTTCCATAGCCCTGCATACAAATTATATTTGCTTTTTAACAATCATATTATAACATCATTAATGAAACTGAAATTAAATTAATATACATTTTAATAAGCTGATCTTGTCCCTTAAGAGCATCTGTCAATCAAAGAGGTTGGAACTGTAGCACACCATGCAGGCAATCAAGCAACAATAGCTTGTACACTGAGCAAAGCAGGAAAACTTTTTAAATTAATGCTTATTAACACAAAAAATCTTTTTAAATTAATGTTTATTAATACAACAGCAGTTTGGATGCTAGCATAGTAGAAAAACTTTTCTTCTTTTTTTTTTTGTTTTGTAATTGATGTATGACTGGTCTCTCCAGACAGCCTTGGGCCCTAGTGTGCTTCCTAGATACCTAGTGCTGGATCTGGCCCTGAATGTTAGGCAGAAAAACCCAGCACTGTAACAGAGCTTTCACTGTTCTGAAGCCATGCTTCAGTAACTACACATATATAAATATTTTCAAGGGTTAGAAATGCCTGTTAAGAGTACATTTTGTTTGCATTTCTTGCATTGAGCAGTACAACTTTTATATGACTTTAATTGTCATTGGCTATGTAGGTAATTTGAGAAGACTAGCTTTGTCTAAAAAACGTCGTCACTATGTGGGTTTCAGGTCTTAGCTAATAATAAAGTAGCCATGAGGAAAGAAATGCAAGCTGTCCCTAGTAAAATACTGGGGTTGTCAACCACATCATTCCAGTTTGGTTTTATGTTGGATCCTTTAGAATGACAACAGTAGTTAAACCAGTAATTAAAATCAATAATTTTTGGTTCATATTATGGCATCATAATTGGTGACAGTAGGATACTGCTCAATACCAGTTTTACATTCTTTCTAAACACATATTCAGAGAGCTCCATCATGTCATTCTTCATATGACCAAGAACATGTGCCTTAATTCATTCACTCCCATGTATGCAATTATCAGGTTGTATTAGTTTGTGGGATGAAAAGACTTAAGGGATTTTGTGACATTACATATCCTGGCACCTGAGATGAACCCTATCTTTGCTCAACCTGAGAGTGGAGCATCTGTGTGTCTAGCTATGGAGTCACCTAGAATCAGGACATTTACAGATGAACCAGCTTTTTAAATTAATGCTTATTAACACAAAAAAAAAATCTTTAAATTAATGTTTATTAATACAACAGCAGTTTGGATGCTAAGCACAGTAGGAAAACTTTTTTCTTTTTTTGTTTTGTAATTGATGTATGGCTGGGCTCTCCAGATAGCCCTGGGCCCTAGTGTGCTTCCTAGATACCTAGTGCTGGATATAGCCCTGAATGTTAGGCAGAAAAACCCAGCACTGTAACAGAGCTTTCACTGTTCTTTTTCACTAAATATTTTTTTTATTATTTCAAATAAGATGTCTTAAACATTACATGAAATAAAGATAAATAACATATTTACAATTCTAAAACATTACTAACTTCAAACCATTATATAACTATTTACATTGGTGTCTATGCAAATAACATTGAAATTCTATATTATATAAAGTTAGAAACATAAGATGATATATCTTCTTCAATCTTTTCGAGTATTTCCAGTACTTTCATCCAAGAGTAATAGTAAGAAGTAGATCTTTTAGTTCTGTTCTTCACTGTTAATATTTCTATGTGAGCAACTGTTGTTAAAGTCTCAAATTCCTTGAATATAGGCAAAGCTTCATTTTTCCAGTGTATAGTTATGATTTTATGTGAAATTGCCAATAGTGACCATAGGATTTTAGTGTCTTTTTTTGGTATACAGTTTGGAATAGGAGAGTTGAATAAAATTAAAGACTTTGTTAATTGAAAATTATCATTATAAACAGTTCGATAAAAATAGTTAATGGATTTCCAGTATATTTTGAGACATACATTCATAAAAAACATGCTGAGAAATCTGCTTTTATCTTGGTATGGCATCTCCAACATTGATCTTCAATAGAATACATTTTGGCTAACCTATGTGGTGTATAGAAACTTCTGTCTAGATATCTCCAAGTGAATAATTGCCAGTATTTTGATAATGTATAAAATTTGGAAGATTTTAGAATATTACTTTTTTCTTCTTTAATTGGAGGATGGTTGTTTATTAAAGTATAATAACCCCAGTATGATTTTTCATGATAGTTTTTTGTTTTTTTAACAATTTTATAGATAATAGACAAATAACCTGTACCCTGATAAGGCTGTTTTGTGATAAGAATAAGGTATTCAATGAGTTTTTGAGCTTCATGTCTAACTGAAGGTTGCATTTGTTCTATTTTATTTATAAGAAAATGCCTTAGATTTTGTAAAAACAACCAATTGTCTTTATTTATATTATAATTATAAATTATCTGTTCCTTTGTTAGAATTTTCCCTTTCTCTATAAGTTGATGCCAAAAGAGTAATGTTTCTTCTTTAAGTATATTTATTTTAGGTATTTGGAATGCATCTAGAATATTTGGTGTAAAAGCTATAGGGAAAATAAGAAAAATCCAAGAATTAATATTTGGTATTTTGTTTATATATGTTTTGAACACTGAAAGTGTAGAACTTACATAGTTTGATGGCAATTTATTAATATTATTCCTTTTCCCTAAAAAATAATCTTTTAACATCCATATAAGGGGTGATGGTATTACTGTTAAGTTGTCTTGTATGTGATTATAATTGATTTCTATGTAAATCTGCTCATGGGCTTGTTTCCATATAGGTGTGTATGAATTATTTAACCATAGTGTTATGTTTTTAATAACAGATGAGGTAATATATAAATCACTATCCAGTAAATTAATTCCACCATCTTCCCAATCTGGCAAATGTTTATTTAAGGCTATACGGGGTTTATTTGGAAACCATAGAAAATTTAAAATTAGTTTATTGTATCTTTGAATAATATATTTGGGAGGTGGCAATGAAACATTTTGTATTAAGTATAATATTTTGGGAATAATGATTATTTTAATAAGATATAATCTGTCTGCTGTTGAAAAGATATATTTATTCCAGTAACCAATTGTTTGTTCTATTTTGTCTAGTATTTTATTATAGTTAAATATTAGAGAATCTGTTAATTCATTGAGTAGATTTATTCCCAGATATAATAATTTACTTTCTGTTACTATATATTTGGAAAATCTTTTGTTTATATTATTTTTTTTTTACAATTACAGGGCATAATTTTAGTTTTGTTTTCATTAAATTTTAAGCCAGAAATATTTTGAAATTTATTCATGGAATTAAATAGAGCATTCAAAGACTCATTTGCATCTGAGAGAGTTAATAGTATGTCATTAGCAAAGAGTTGGATTTTAAGGTTTAACGTTTTATTAATACAAATGCCCTTTATGTTATTGTTTGATTTGATTTGATTAGCTTTCACTGTTCTGAAGCCATGCTTCAGTAACTACAGTCTTGCTACCTCAGGTTTACCAGAGCTGCTCAGAGTTTGGCATTCTTAACTAGAGATCTGAAATGCATCTAAGAGAATCCAAGGCATCCACTGAAATCTTCAACAAATAAATAGAATTTAAGCCTGTTTTTTACACGTGTCCTGTATTTCACTGAACTGTTGCTTCATTTTTTAATATTTTTGCTGCTGTGACTAATTCATTCTACACTTTGTATATTTTGCTTCATCTGACTTAAATAACATAGACTAGATTCAGACTTGCTGAATTTTGACTGTTTGGTATCACTTGAGCACTAAAACCAGTCCTCCTATATTAAGAGAGGCTCCCTGTACTCTTGTGGTAGAAGTGTTTAACTCAGGACCCATCTGAGTTGGAGACTGCTGGAATAAATGCTCTGTGAGGGGCTTTTTTATTGGTAGATTGTGTTAGAACTGTTTAACATTGTTTGTACTGCATTTGTGCACAGCTGCCCACTGTGCAATGGGGGTTAGTGGTGCCTTGTATAGATGTAAATGCCTAGAATATCATTTTATCCCTGAATACAACTGAGTGAAACCCTCTCAGGCTTTCCTGCCGCTTTTTGGACAACTCAGTTGCACACTGCTGCACTGCAGGCAGCTCAGCTAAGCGTTATCAAGCATTGCCCCACTTTCTTTGTTAATACTATATAGTTTTAAGTCCCCTTGCTAATCTCAGAGTAATAGCTGATCTTTTGTCATCCCACAAACCAGTAACTACCTGCTGCTACAGACAGACAGTTTCCTAACATTTCTCTAGCAAACCTGATTGACATGGGCATCCTGAGGCAATGTAGCAATTGCTTCATGTATACTGACAACCACCTGCTCCTAAAGCAAACAAATACAGTATGTGACAGATGTCACTATACCATGAAACTTGAATCAGTCCTTTCATGTAACAAGAAACAAGACATCAAAAAGGTTATCACCTCACACACCTCTCCTCTTATTCAAGATAAAGTCAAGACACATAAACTCACTTACATAGAGGTACTCATCAAGAGCTTATCAAAAGACCAGAGACCTCCCAAGTGCAGACAACCCTCACATACTGGTACACAAACAGATTTCACCCGTAGACATAGCAACATGTATAACAATGTCTCAGTAATGAAGCCCCGAAGGCAAAACACTTCAAAACCACATTTTCTAGTCATAGGCAATGAAATAGTAAGACACACAGACGTCCCTCTCACCAGGTTGGACAAGGAGAAGGTCATAGTCAGCTGCTTTTTGGGTGGCAGGATCTGCCAAGTCATGCACGCATTTGCTGTTATGATTCTGTAATAGTACATGTTGGAGTGAATGACTTGAGACGTACCTCTCTGGACTATATGAAGAGAGACATTATAGAGCTATCAGATTATGTGTACCAGGCAGGTATGTCCCTAGCCCTAAGCTGCATTCTACCTTCACCTAAGATGATGCCACAATACAGACAAAAAATTAGTCATTTCAGCAATTGGCTTAGCTTCTGGTGTCACTCCAAGGGGATCCAGTATCTGTCAGCTTGGGAAGACATGGTCGACAAACCTTGATGCTTCACCAGAGATGGGCTTGGATATTGTCAAAGATGCTAGTCTCCCCATAGAGACTTTTTTAGGATATGTCAAAACAACAAAACGTCCAGCATAGAAAATTACTCTAGAGACAAACTCAAGGTCATGCTGCTTAAGCGTCTATATTACATAATCAAACATTTAAAAGTTCGAACATCATATGGTCGACACTATATGATCAAACTTTTAAAAGTTTGAAAATGTAATAAAAAAATAAACCAAAGAAAAACCTACCTGAACAGTTTAAGCAGGGGGGTAAGCCCCTCCTGCACCCCTGACATGGGGGGCTGTGCCCCCCACACACTACCGTTCTTTAAATATACCAACTCTGAGATCGCACTACAGTGCAGAAAAGTGAAATCTTCCCATTCCACACTGTACGGAGATCTCTGTTGAAACATTCAAACTTTTAAAAGTTCGATCATATGGTGTTGACCATATGACATTCAAACTTAAGAGTTTGACAATGTGATATAGACCCCTGCTTAATACTAGGAGCCTAAACAGTGAGCTGCACTCCCTGGAAGCACTTCTCACCTTGGTAGATGCTGATATCTGTGCAGTCACTGAGACTTGGTTTAAGGCTATAGAGAGAGTATCTATCCCAGCCATGCAGGGCTACAATGCCTTCCACACATTCAGACCCCAAAATAAGAGCCAAAGGTGGAGGTGTAACCATTTTCATTAAATCTAAATACACCTCGCAACTGGTGAAACAACATCACTCTCGAGTTATTCCAGGCCCAAATAACTATAGACAAAACACCCTACTACATCATAGTTAGCTAGAGGTCTTCCAACATGAACTAGAGGAAGACAATGCCTACCTGAACTTGCTTGAATCACTCAGTATACAGCCAAATACCTTGGTCATGGAAAACTTCAACTGCCCATCCATTGATTGGGCAACTTACATGAGCACAAACACGACCGCACTGAGGTTCCTGGCATACACTGATGAAGAGTTTTACTTGAAAGCTTTGTTGTTTATTAAATTTAGTTACTGAGCGTTAGACTTTTGTTTTTTCTTTATTCATTTTGTTCTTGTACCTGAAGCACTTTGGCTAGCAAGGTTTTTTTTACTTCTTTTAGGTTCCTGGACTTTGTTAACTCAAATGCACTGCAACAGTTAGTCTGCACCCCAACAAGGCACTCAAATGTCCTAGACTTAGTACTTACCAACATGCGGGTTTATTGCACTATCCCTAGTGTGCTGCCCCTCTAGATAAGTCAGAACATAAATTTGTCTTGTTTGAAGAAAAGATCAGACATGACAGCCCCCCACAGCAGCAAAAAAAAATAAAAAAATTCTCCAAAGCAAACTATTGTCTCATAAGCATGGAATAAATGGTTTCAAAGGCCCTGCTAACACAGGCAGCAATGACTACTATGTAGAGAAGTACATGAATGCCTACATAGCCACTTAAGCAAATATATTGGTTCGGCAGTACCTGGCAGGACTAAAACTGGGTCTTCTCACAGAAACAAACCACCCTGGTGGACAGTAAGTTATAAGTTATAGAACAACAGAATGAAACTGATATCTAAGAACATGATCGAACATACTCAGCAAAGAAAGATTACCCTACACAATCTAAACAAGCAAATCTGAAACCTTGTAAAGTCCTCTAAAGCAAGTTATGAGACTAGACTGGCATCCTTAGCTAAAGACAATCATAAGGCATTCTTTAGCTATGTCCAGAACCTCAAAGGGTATACCCAGCTGTGTGCCAAACTTATAGTGGATGGCGCCACTCACATGGAACTTGAAGAAATTGTCAACTTGCTGGCTGACAGGTTTGGTGACTATTTCACCCCCCTGTCCCCATCAGCGTTACCCCATAGCATTCCTGACACCTGTCCTCTACTGTTTATCTCTAAAGAGCATGTCATTCAAGTGCTCTCCACAGCCGAAAATACAGCCACTATGCGACCAGATAACATTCTGATCTGCATATTAAACAATCTAAAACAAGACCTAGTGGAACCACTTAGCTGTATCTTTAACCACAGCTTGATCACTGATTTTGTGCCGGAGGAGTGGAGAACAGCAACAGTAATCCCCTTGCACAAAAGGATATATCAACTGACCCTGGGAACTATAAACCAATTAGACTGACTAGCCTTATCTGCAAGGCCATGGAAAAGACTCATCATGGACCTTATCAACCAGGACATAGGCAACCTTCAAACTCTTGACCCAATCCAGTTTGGTTTAGTTAAGGGTAGATCTTGGTTATTAAACCTGGTGAAATTATTTGATAAAGTTACCAAAACCCTGGATGAGGGTAAAGCAGTACACCCCACCTATCTTGGTTTAGCCAAGGCATTTCACACAATTCTCTATTCAGGGAGCATTGACAAACTTTCCTAGCTGGGTATCAACCCATTTGTCACCGGAAGGTAACACGCTGTTAAAGTTGGGGAATCCACCTCCACCAGTAGACCAGTTACTAGTGGTGAACCACAAGGATCTGTACTGGGCCCTCTACTGTTTGGAATTTATTTTTCTGAAGTCCAGTCAAAAGTTCATGGCCTGTGGCTTACTTAGTTTGCAGAAGGCTGTAAACTGGGTGCAATCATAGAGTCCCCAATGATATCAATAAATTACAGAAGGGACTGACACAGACAAACGACTGGTGCCAGGTCCATGGACTGAAACTAAATGCAAAAAAAAAAAGCCTCATTATCCCCTTTGGCAGAGAAATAGCCCCTGTTAGTTAAGATATAGACAATACCCCTCTAAGCTCAAACACAGTGGTGCATGAATTGGGAAATGCAGGCTGATAACAATGTAAACTTCAATCACCATATGTCAGCAGCAGTAAGGAAAGCCTTTTATACTGCCCATCTCATAAATAATGGCATCGCATCCAAGACCAGGGAGGTCCTTACTCCACTGTACTTGGCCCTTATCAGACCACCAGACACCTGCAGCAGCTGGAGAGACCACAGAGGTTTTTAACCAAGAGAATTCAGGGCCTTCAAGACATGATCTACATGGAAAGACTGAAAGCCCTATCACTATACTCTGTATCATACAGGCTGCTGAGAGGTGACCTGTGCCTGGCTTACAGAGCAGTCTCTGACCTGCCCTAATGGAAATGATGCATATCAGAAAATCAAATGGGACAAGAGTCACTCATTCCAGAGATCTCAACCTGGCCTGTGACATTAATAGATCTTGCACAAGAGACAGATATGTCTCCTAGAGATTGATGCTCCTTTGGAATAAGTTTCCACTTCATGTGAAGCAGAGCTCCTCAATGACCCTATTTAAGTGTAACCTTCAAATTCACCCCAGGGGTGGTACCTATGGCCCTCATGGACAGGGACACTTGGTGCTAATCATAGCATCTCTCCGCAAACAACGCCCATCTAACTATGGTCAACTAGGGTACCTGGGTTTTTTACATGGTTAGGCTTGTAAAGACCCTACAGCCATTAGCCTAGTAACCACCTTTGAACTGTCAGAGCAAGCTCTATGTTGGAAACTGGCAGTTGATGCTGGGTTCCATGCATGAAGTAAATCTGACAGTTTAGGCTAATGCCTAGTCTTCAGAATTCTAGTTGGTTCAGAAAAAGATTTTTTTAATTGGCTCAACATAAAACAGCTTAGAGTTTGCATCTGTGGAGGTCACATAGGTGTGGGAGGGAATAAGACACTAGTGAGCTCACTGCATGTAGCTGGCTGAGACAGGAACATCTCCAGTTAGCCTCTTGCAGATACAGTCCTTTAAGTTTAGTAGGAGTTTGTCACCACTGAGGATGAGACAGTCAGTTTATGTTCTGCCTAAGGATTCCAAGTGCTGTAGGATTTTAATAGAGGATGGGTTTGTGTGTTGACTCTCCTTAAATGACCAATATTGCTAGCTTTAAAGTAAGTGAGAATCTAAATAATGACTGGGGAAATATTACAGCTGCAGCAGTTTGTTGGACTAGTTTTATGTTTACCAAAAGACTGTGTTACTCAGTGCAGTTAGTACTTAGGCTGTGCAGGTCAGCACAACTAATAGGAAGCTTATGTAACTCAGCACAAAAAGTCTAGACAAAGCAGAAATGAGTAATTAACTCTCAGATGTTATAATAAGATAATTATACCATTTATATGAGAAAGAGGGGTAACCATTACCTGTACTTTTGTTTAACAAGCTGTACAGCACAGATTTGCCATTAGACTGCTTAAGAGCTACTACCAGTGAAAGAAATATTAATTGGTGTATTTCATATTGGCTTGATTTAAAAGCAGTGGGTAACTTGAATTCTCTGGCTTTTCCAGAGTGTTGGCGGTATAATAGTGTCTGGTAAAAGGCTGTGGGGAATTGATGAATTCTGGTAACCTTCCTTGACAATTTCTTTTATCATGAAGTCCATAATAAGTCAAAAGGGGTCTAAAGACTCTTCTCCTTCTAGACCCTGGTCTGGCAGCAGCAGTAGCACCTGGTATTAAAGCCTGTTGCACATATATGTTAATAATAGCAGCAGCAACCCCTAATATTTTTGTGTAAGTGTGTGTGCTTGTGGCTGTACTTCAAAGAGTATTAGAATTAAGTTCAAGAGGGAGTGTGGTGTGTACATGGGTGTTCTTTATGTTCCTGAATCGCTCCTCCATGTTGAATTGCTTCATTAGCATGTATTTTACCTGCCTTTATGCCTCATTAACATATTCTGATGCTTACCCTTGTTTTGAAAGTGGATGCGACATGTAGAGCTGCTTAATGAATACCAAACAGTTCGTTCACTGCTGTACAATGTGCACACCCGCTTTGTGGGAAGTGTAGGCATTCATGAATCCAACCCTTTCTCTTTTGAGATTCCAGAGAGGAAACAAACCAAGGGCTTGCTTTGGGTGGATTAAATTTCAAAAGCTTTTATGGTAATTTTAAAAAGCCTGCTTCCATAAACCACCAAGCTTAACACTCAGCTTCCATTACAGATGAAAATAGGTGGTTTAAACAACAAATGACATCCTTCCAGACAGCTTTGTAAACGATCATATTTTGCTAGTAATTTACTTATCATTTCTTCATCCTTTTTATCTTTCATCTGTCTCTTTACTATTATTTCCTAAATTATTAATAA
Organism: Protopterus annectens; assembly: GCF_019279795.1. Classification (NCBI taxonomy): domain Eukaryota; kingdom Metazoa; phylum Chordata; order Ceratodontiformes; family Protopteridae; genus Protopterus; species Protopterus annectens. The sequence continues at coordinate 559,953,493 of NC_056734.1, forward strand.
AGCATGACTACAAATGCAGAAAAAAGACACTGTATAACTGGAAGTAAAACTGAGGATAAATAAAGCAATCCAAAAATGAAGTAAAACTCTGCAAAAGCATTTTGTTCTGTAGAGCTGAAGAATAATTAACTTATTACATAAATAATAAAAAAGCAACAGTATTACAAAGAGTAACATACCTTCATAATAGCTGGCTTTGTTTTGTTATTCAGGTTCACACTTGTCAGAAAACCACTCCAGACATGGATAAACTAAGCATCGCCCACACCCAGCCATTGGATATTGCTAAACCACCATACTATAGAACTTCTTTTATGTTTTCTCAACACTACAATGTCTGGAGTTGGTATAGTAATATACTGTCCATCCATCCATCCATATGTGTATTGATACTTCTTCAACACCACAATTTTTATGCAGTTCTTGCCACATTTTATTTTTTTTAGGGAGAAAGGCATGCACATATGTCTAGCTGTGTACATTATGATGCCTGCGCACTCTTACATGTACCTGTGGATTCTTTACCGTGCATGAATGCATTGAGCTAAGCCTACATCCTCCATTCATGTTACAGTGACATGCAGCGGTGCTCATTGAATATGCAAGCTGCTAAGCAAACCTACACATTCAGCAACCTCTGTTTGTGACCAGAATACCTGTCAGCAAACACTAACATGTGCACAGACTTGAGAAAAACAACTTGCATCTCATAATTAAGAGGCAGGGGAAGCTAAATAAGGAAAGTGTACTTAGATATAATTAGACTAGTGCACAAACAGCAGTAGTTAAATAGTTTTTTATTTATACAGGTAGCTCTGTTCACTTAGGTGAACATGTGCGCATAAATAAAGCACAATGTTGACAAGGTATGTGAGAGAGACACAAATTGACACTGTAACAAAGGGGAGTAAATCAGATATTTTTTTTAAACTGCTGAGTTGAGATAACAGCAAGGACAGTAGACACATTAGAGACATTTGCATATACTGCACTTATTCTACTGACAGTATGCTGTATTCTCCACCTATCGTGTAAAAACAAATAATAAATCCTACTGCTGTTGTCCTATGCACTTCAGAAAAGGTCATGTTTTACACTAGTTGTCACTTGTAACTATGGAAAAGGTATTTTAAAGTTGCCAAGCAAGTGTTATGTACTGATGAAAAATATAAACATTAGTAAATACAGTTATAAAACCTAATAAATGTATAGTTATCACTATATATTTTCTGTGACAAGCTCAGTAATATTTGTGTTACTCACGTGATTATATTGAGAATCCTTAACTATACCTGTGTGGCAGGTGTATAGAAGTACTCTGCCATTGTAATGTACACTGTGGGATTGATCAAAGGTTATTAATAACATCCACATGATTGATGCCATAACATACATACAGGTTAAATGATTGTTAAATATTTCATTGCTTTATGTATATGAAGGAAACAATGTAGCATTGGTTATGTCAGTGTACACACCTGAGACAATGTGGAAATATTGAGAAGAATCATGGACAAATGTGCATCATTACAATAATAGTAACTAAGTAATGAAAAAAATAACATTTTAGCAAACTATATGTTGTGAACTGTAATAAGTTTGTTCATGCATGCTGTGCATTTATGTAGCAAAAATTCAGAAGGATATCATATATACACAAAAGATGTGTCACACTGTACAGGATGCAAACAGAATAATAATCTGATATACATATTAACAGTTGTATAATTTTAGCAGAAGTGAAAAATGTACATGCAACATGAGTTATATTCATGTGACCTATGCAAATATGCCCATAAATGAAGGTACAAGTAAAGTGTAATCAGTTTCCTGCCAAATGGGTTGTGTATCGCCGAATATTATGATGTACATTAATATACATAAGATGTGTTTATATGTATAATACAAATGGATAGGTAGCCCAGACAAGACTTGTTCAAAATAAAATTCCATGCTAGCATCAGGCTGTTCATACATTAGCTGATGGACAACTGTAGCAAATGTCAGTGTACAATTATTTGAGCATGATGCATTTGCATTATTGGAATCAATAATACGGCATGTATCCTTCATGATGCAAGTGCCACAACATACATGATGACTTAAATAAGTGTATCAACATACACATGTGAATGCAATATATTGTAATTGATATTAAGCCCTGAAGTGAGCCTTGTTAAAACTATTACTAAGACCTATAGTAACATATATTATACCCAGGTAATTAATATGTATTACTAACTGATCTGATGAAGATTTACATTGCACATACATCACTTGTACACTGGCCCATGACAAATGTTGTTATCCATGGCCTGGAGGTCAATAATAACATTGCACAAATACTGGCAAAGCCAACCGTCCACATGCTAATTCTGTTACATTTTGACAAGAAAGAACAAATGACAATAACTATCTCAGGACATTGAGTAATTAATATTCTTTGTGCTACATGGCATGCATCCTCTACATAATTATAGTGGACATGCATACAAGGAAGTACAGCAAAGACTACAATAATATCAACTACCTAACAGAAAAGCACCAGAAAGTATCATAACACAGGCTCGCTCACATTTGTAATGATTTTGCAGCATGGAACACATTAAGAAATTATGTATAAGCTCTCATCTCCTATAAAGGCTTAAAGGATGAACATAAGAATTACATTTACACATAAATGTTTGCATGAAGTCATGCAATGCAGATCATTATTATCATGGAAATAAATAATGCCTGTGATCATTCACTGACATAACCAGCATGTACATCTTGCCTGACTCAAATGCATGGCAAGATCAGATCTCAGAGAGATGTATATCAACAACTGATGCCACAGAAAGAAACACAGCTGATGTGTCAAGAAGAACACACTTGAAGGGGTTACATCACTATCCTGTTGTAATGGATATGGCTTCCCTAACATGGAGCATTAGACCTAAAAGAAACAATAGCCTTCTTACTGTGTCATACCTACATCCTTTGCCTAAACCAATCCAGTCTGTTACAACTATCTGACAACCAGACCATACCAGATTCAACCCCCTGCCAATCATGTTATACACTCCACAGAGCAGTATATTAACTGCATCTGTCACAGCAGTTAGTTATGGAGGTCATCACAAAGTGTGAGGTAAGAAAATACTTTTGATGTTAAGCTATCCATTATAAATTTTGTTTGAATGAAAAGGATGTAGCTATGCTACTGTTCACACAAGGATGAACAGTTGAATATGACTGTTGTTTGGCTAATCCACTCTTGCCCATCTACATTGTTTTGCACACATACAGTCCCAGATTCATAACACTGTCTATTGGCATAAATATGCTACACAAGTTGGTTGCACACACATCAGGAACACTCTCTCTGCAAGAACTGCAGAAAACCTGCTTCACTGGCATGAAATTCCCACTGTGTTGAAAAGTATTTGACATAAAACTGAGCTGAAATAATGATGTAGTATTGTATTTGTCATGTCAGTTTATTCACATACTGGCTTTTACTGGACTTGAGCAGCCACCTGTGTAAGTCCACAAGCTACAGAACTGTGTTTGAACCACACACACCACAGCTGAAGTCATACTACAACTGTGAAACAGAACATATTTGAAGTCATGGTATCATCATTATGTTCTAGTGCAGTTGTTTGAGGTAAAATATTAAAAATATTGCCCCGATTGGTTCTGACAATATTCCTAGATGCAACTTAAATAGCCTGAAACACTATTTAGCTGCATGCCTAACAACACTGTCCAATCTCAGCCTCCATACAGGTTTTGTACCAAACAAATGGAGAACATCTACAGTCTTGCCTCTGCATAAGGAAATACCTTTCACAGACCCAGGCAATAAAAGACTCATAAGTCTGACCAACCTCATATGCAAAGCCATGGAAAGATGTAGTATGGAATGAATCAATCAAGACATAGGGAACCTCCAAACACTGGACCCATCTCAGTTTGGATTCATCAAGGGCAGTTCATACTTACTCAGCCTGGTGGATATTTTTTGAAAAAGTCAGCAAAGCAATGGATCAAGGCAAAATGGTACACAGCATATAACTCAACCTGGTCAAAGCTTTTGACACAATTTCCCACTCAGGCATAGTAGAAAAGCTACATAAACTGGGAATAAATGTCTATGTCACTCACTGGATTCCCAACTGGCTCACGGATGGGAAACAGATTATCAAAACTGGGGAAGCTACCTCCACAAAGAGATCAGTAACCAGTGAAGTCTCCCAGAGTTCTGTGCTGGGACTGCTCCTGTTTGGCATCTACTTTTCTGAATTAAAAGGATACCAAAGGGCTCTGGATGATTAAGTTGCAGATGACTGCAAGCTAGTAGCAGTCATTGAATCCCCAAATGATTTATCTATCCTGCAGGAAGGTTTGACTCAAATAAATAACTGGTGCCAAAATCATGGCCTGAAATTAAATGCCAAAAAATACATTAATTTATCCTATGGAAGGTTGTCTACACCAGGAAACTACAACATTGACAATATGCCTTAAGATTTGACCCATTTGTTCTGGATTTGTGAACCTATGTGGACACTGACCTAACTTTTGACCAACATGTGAATTTGTTGTAAGAAAGTTCTTCTATATTGCGCAGCTTATAAACAAAGGTATTATGTCCACATCTAGGGATGTCATTGTCCCTCTTTACTCAGCCCTCAGTAGGTCAATCATTGAATATAATCGCCACTGCATGTAAATGTCCAGACACATGCAACAACAGGAACAACCACAGAGATACCTTACTAAAAAGATAAAAAGCCTAAACAATTTGTCATACATGGACAGACACAAAGCTGTATCAAGATACTTGGTATGCTACAGACTACTCGTCCTCTGACCCAATACTGATGGATTTATTGCACATCAGTAAGTCAAATGGCATCTGAAAAACTTGGTCTAGGGATCTAAACCTCTTCTGCAACATCAACAGAATGGTTATGAGGGACAGGTATATCTCACAGAAGATACCATTGCTTGTGGAACACATTCCCTATCCACATCAAACAGTTAATCCTTGTTCATTTTCAAGCTTAACTTAGATCTATTGGATGGGAAACAGAAAATTTACCCCAGAACTGCCCGCTGTACTACTAATGGACAGAGGCAGCTCCAAAATGCTTTATCCCATGCATGGGTCCCCTCAAATTATTTATGGTATGATCCCAGTAATCCTCATTAAGAGTAATATATAATTATCGACCATTGGATAGTTAAGGCTAATGTATAACCAAATGGGATGGGTTATTTTGAGTACAAAAGTGGACATTAGCTAGGCTTAAAATGGCCACAAGGGCAGCTAGCCTAGTACTTACCTATGAACTTATAAAAGCAATTATAATTGTACAAATAATAACTGCATTGGATGTAATTCATTCATATCAACACACCTGATAATGTTCAGTCATTGCGGGTTTTGAACACCTACCTATCTGATATATTTTGTAGACTCCACATGCCACAGAAGAACTGTTACTACAGTCAAGAGGTAGCATGTATTCAAAGGCATTGCATCATATCATTGCTGAAAGGTAGTTGGTTAAAAGAGTGGTGTGATCTGTCTTCTTGTCACAAAATATTACATGGTGGTAGGTATACCCAAATACAGTGTTGCATAATGCAGTCATCACTTAGCAGTAGAAGCACAATCACACACAATACACAATACGCAAATAATCCCTGACTTGAACTCATGGCTTACTAAGCTAGCAAGCTACATAGCATTGTATCATTTCTTCATGCCACAAGAGAAGGTTTACTATTAGCTTTAGATAAGGCACTGTTCAACAAGTGGCAACATCAGTGTTAAACAAAGGAACTGTCTGTGTTAGACTAATCAGAAAGTAGTGAATGAGACCTCTAAAACTATAAATGTACACATCAGATACGTGGGTGGTACATTTCTTATCTACATGCACATTCACACACACACACACACACACACACACACACACACACACACACACACACACACACACACACACACACACACACACTCTCTCTCTCTCTCTCTCTGATACAACTGAGTCTATAGAGTAATGTTTGGGTTTGAACTGACTACATAAGCTAGACCACATTGCATTAATTGCAAGCACCACTTGAGATGTTTGTTTACAAATGTGACAGTGTGCATTTGAATGCATGGCATCACTGTTGTTTTAATAGGGTGATTGTGCTTACTAAAAGGGAATGAAAGTGGTGGGAGAGCCCACTACCACTGTAAGGGTACACAGCATAGATGTAGGTGAAGACATTTCTGCATAGCATGAGAGAAATACACACACTCACAGTACTCACTTACTGCTGGATTCAAACCACCTATCTATCTACTTACACTGTCTAGAGAACACAGTATCCACAGCAAGTGCCACAGAAGTTTGATTACAGCACTGAAATAGTGCATTTTTGAAAGCATTATTTTATCAGTGCGTTGCACAAAATGGGTTTTGCCTAATCATGCAAGAAATATATGGGGGAACCCTCTCCCAGTGTGTATATGCTTCCTAAGTGGAAGTATACAGAATGGATATTTTGAAGGAGCCAATTCTGCATGACAGTACAGACACATACACACAGTCATTGTATTTAAGAAATGCTGGAGATAGACCACACATCGAGTTACACAATCCAGAGATCACAGCATCAGCTGCAACTGCCACAGGAGAATTCTAACTCCAACAGTGAAAGAATGCACTCTTGAATGGATGACATCATCACTACATTGCAGAGAAGATGTTTGTAATAAAAATTAGAAGAAAGTGATGGGGAAACACTGACCCAGTTTAATGTTTCTCTTGAGTAAACGTTTACACATCACATTTGTTGTTGAAGCCATATGTACTTAATGCTAGACACACACTAGTTCTACATTGTTGGGTTTGAACCACTTACCTATCTAGGCTATAAAATCTAGAAAACACGGTATCATGAGGAAGTACCATAGGAGAAGTCTGAATACCATACTGAGATTGGACATTTGAAAGGATGACTTCCGTGTGTTGCACAGAATGTATTTCAGCTAAAAATGCAAAGGATTAATGGGAAAAACTCTCCTAGTGTAAATAACTCTTGTAAGAGGAAGTCTATACAACTGATATTTTCATGAATCCACTTCAACCTGACACTACAGGCACATACACACATTCATTGCATTTAAGCAATGCTACAGTCAAACCACCCATAGATCAATTTACACAATTTACATAACATGGTATTAACTACAAGCACCACAGGAAAAGTCACACCAACAGTGAAACAATGTACTTTTGAAAGGATGACCTCATCTATGTGTTGCAGAGAAGATCTATATGGTAAAAGTAGGACAAAGTGATGGGGGAGCCCTCTTCCAGTTGAAATATATCTCCATAGTGGGGGAGTACACATCAGATCTTTTGTTGAAGCCATACATACCTGACACTACAGTCACATACATACAAGTTCAACACTATTGGGTTTGAACCATCTAGCTATCTAGTTATACAATTTAGAGAAAACAGTATCAGCTGCAAGCAACACAGGATATGTATGACTTCTATAGTGAGATAGTGCACTTTTGAAAGAATTACCTCATTGGTATATTACAAAGAAGATGTTTGTGATAAAAGTGGACAATTTTGATGGTGGAGCAGTCCCTGAGTTTTCATGATTCTTCTGAGTGGAAGTGCACATATCAGATGTGTGGGTGAATCCAGTCCTATATAGTAATACAGATGCATGAGCACACACACACACACACACACACACACACACACACACACACACACACACACACACACACACGTGCGTGCACACACACACACACACACACACACACACACACACACACACACACACACACACACACACACACACACACACACACAAAACGGTGCTATATTTGAACAGGACTATCTAATTACACAATCTAGAGTCCATTGTATTAACTGCAAGCTCAACAGAAGTCTGATATTAAATATGTGATAATGCATATTTGTAACGATTACCACATCAGTGTGTTGCAGAGAAGCTAGCATGCATCACAGGTGTGGGTGAAAAGGCATGTGTCTTGAAAAGCAGAAGTAACAGCAGTGTGTTGAGCACAAATTATTACATACTTCTCAGATAAGCTTATCTATCCAGTCATTAAAGTATATTGCAACAGTGTAAATGACATATACCTGTTTCACAGTGTGAATGACATGTACTTGTTTCACAGTGTGGTGTTTTGATGATAGTCATAAATGTGAAACAGCGGATTTACAACCAGGCATTCATGAGTGTTCAGCTCAGGATGCTTGTATGCAAATATTAATATTTGCTGTGTCATTGTCAAATATATTTCTTCATGTTTGGACAATGAACAGTGTAAATACAAAGGGACAGGTCAAAAATATGACAGTGCACTACTTAATACCACTGACAAAGTATGTGTTTAAAGGTCATATGCCATTGTACTTCATTTTTAAGTCTAAATGTGTTGGAGTGCAGACATAACATAATGAAGTGTTCAGTCAACATCATAGTGAAATCCACATATCACAAGACCTACAGTCCATTACAACATATCAAAGTAATGCAATACATTCACATTACTTTTTTTTTCAAAATTGCTCCCTGAAGTGCACCACTGACAACCTTGTTTGCACAACTGATTTTAAAGTATTAGCACATGCAAAATTACATTTGGAAGTTTGAACTTAGAATGGGAATTGACTTTAGTCTATAGTGTTCCATGCCAACCTTCACATAAAAAAAGAGTACAGACAAAGAAACTGTTCTGATTCTCATAAAATTCAGAACAGATGTGTGTTATGCTAATGTTTTATGTGTTATGATTTGCACATTTGTCTTGATAATTACAGCACTGGATAACACAAGAGTATACTTAACCCTCATATCTGTTGACTGTCCATGTATTTTAGGGATGTTGTAGTGCTTCTTATGCAATTGTATGTGTTTGTATGACATCACTGAGTAATACAGTCTCTACGTGATAACAGAGTAAAGATTTATAGGTGACATAATTAACAGACTTCTGAAAATGTGTGGAAATGCAGCTAAATTCATCCTATCATCTTGTCCTTGTGCAGCAGCAATATTTTCAGATATGCATAGTGTACTATGCTTGTTAACGGATGAAGCCCTGATAGTAAAAGATGTTTTACACTTATTTTTGGGAAGGTATGACCATTTTGGGATGGATTTTGAAAGACATAGCAACCATGTTAATGCTGTTGGAATCCCAGACTATGGAAACACTATGGAGCAAGGAAGTTTGTGGGCAACATACTTGATAACTCCAGTTACAACTGCATCATCCCAGTAGGTGTACATTTAACTCTGCAGCTTGTTCAGTATATGACAATAACTGTCACTTCATAGCACCACCAGCCTGTCTTTCCATAGTTCAGTGAAGTTATGCACAATTGCATGAGGAGCAGAAGACAAAAGTGGCTGAAGACAAAAATTCACCATTTTTTGCCATAAGATGAGAAATGCCATTTATGGCTAGTTACTATTGCTGCTCATTGCCCGACATCATGCAAATACTGAGGACAAACAGTGATGACAGAGAAGGGAGGGGAGAGAGAGACTGGGAGACAGGGATAGAAACCCAGAAAGATTTCAGTTTATGGGCCATTTCTGGCCATCTTTGTGGTGTGTCACTCTTACATTTGTCAGCATAATTATTCTGTCGTGCTCTGTACAATAAAGTGCTCCCAATAAGGAGTTAGCAGATTGAGACAGAAATAGGATAACAGCGGGTTAATAAAATATGTTGCCAACAGTTACACACAAAATAGTCAGATAAAAAACATCCAATAAGACTTTGACATATTTCTGGATTTGAACCTTGATATTATGCAAAAAGCATTTTACACACTTGAGCATTATCTCAGCACATTATAAAGGAATGCCTACTTCATCAAGTTAAAATCACACAACAGATTGAAGGGAACAAGAATGTGTTCATAATCCTTCATCACAGTAATGAAAGTTGTAAAATGCCACAAGGTGTACATTACATCCAGCGGCCTAATAGACATGCAAGATTAAAATGTGATGAGACAGAAGTGGGGAGCAGAGAGAAACAGTGAGAGTGACAAAGACAAGGGGAGAGGCATACAACCATTTTAGTTTCTGGGCATATCTAAACATCTTTGTGGTTATGTTACTCTTAGGACATTCCTCATAATTAATCTGTCATCCCCTGTAGAAAAAAAAGTGTTTTCAGCAGGGAACAAGCAGGGGTAGAAAAGTAGAAACATGATTAAGACATAAGCAGGATATCTGTGGCTTAATAAAATTTGTAGCCAACAGTTAACACATATAATGCTAATATAAAAAACATTAAATAAGACTTTGGCATAGCTCTGGATTTGAACCCTTGACAATACACAAAAATCACCTTACAGACATGTGAATTATTACAACATACAACAGGAACTCTTAGTTCACACTGTTAAAATCATTTATTTGAAGAGACAGTGACAAAAGACTGAAGCAATAGAGAATGTAGGCATCAAGCTTCATCACAGTCGCGACAACAGAAATATCCCATAAGGTGTATAGCACATCCCGAAGCCTCATAACTATTCCACAGTTGAGAAAGGGGTTGATAGGACAATGGTGAAAATGGGAAGGCAATTGGGGGTAGGACATAGGGAGAAAAGAATAGATGAATGTGCAAGATGGTGGTGGGATGGCACCGTAGCTATCTACTTCTTTCACAATATAAATCCAGACTTGTAAACTGAATTTGATGGATTTAGAGAATCACTATACCAGGGCTAGATAACAACAGAATAATGTTGTATGGTCAAGTGGAACAAACCAAGTGTGTCAAGCAGACACATAAGCAAAGTGGAGAGCTATGTATGGGGCATAATTTTTTGTGTGACAGGTGTCTATTTTATATTTTAGAGAGAGGACTGTTGGGGAAGTTACTTAGGAATAAGTGGGTTAGGTAGGAAGGGTAGGTTAGGTAGCAAGCATGACATACAAGGCATACAAAATAGATAGGAATGGTGATGGACACAAAAGGCTGGGGGACATCATGATTGGGATACAAAGGGGACATTAGAGGCGCATCTGCATCTAGCTTGAGCAGAGTGAAAATCTAATTATCACCCAGAGAACTGCCATTACTGCCTCTTGTCGCATTTCCCTGAGACAGTGTTGGGTGTGGCATCAGCTTAGTAATTCGACACAGGACCTATTCTACTCTGCCAATTCAGATACCGTGGCCCTCTCCATGATGTCATTCACCAGCCTGTTAACTCCTGATGTGTGACAAAGTTTCTACCTCCAGTACTACTCCCGGTGGGTAGGGTCTATATTATAAAGTTGAACAACAAAAATTTCGACTTACCTTTCATCAACACCTAAAAGTCGAAGCTGCACTTTATTGAACAGCCAAATCATCGATTTCTTTCCAAGGGAAAAAAATCGGTTGGTTGTTCTGTTACATCTGCCCTTTTCTCCACTGTAGTGAGATCTCAGAGTTAGTATATTTAGTTATGGGGTGTGGGGGTATTTATTTTAATGTGGTTTCTGTTGTTGGCCTACCAATTTCTTTCTGTGGGAAAGAAATCGATGATTTGGAGTTTCAATGAAGTGCAGCTTTGACATTTAGGTGTTGATCAAAGGTAAGTTGACATTTTGGTTGTTCGACTTTATAATATAAACTCAGTGGGTACTACTCTACCAGCAGCCAAGGCAAAGTTACCTTTCACAGGTGGAGCAGATAGTGCAGGAGTTGTGGAGGCAATGCTGACAGTTTGCAACCCAAATGTGCTGGGTGTCTCTGCTGTCTATGGTGGTGTCACTTATGTCACCACCTGTGGAGGTATGGTGAGCCAAACCCTAGTAGTAAGTCTAGCTCACTGTGCTAATGATCATTTGTGTTGCAGCAGCAATGTTTATGCTTTCCTCCAATAAATAAATAAATTAAAAAAGAAAGAGCGACAGAGAGAGAGATGGTTGGGGAAAAGAAAAACATAGATAACATCAGTGACATGCCACATTATTATTTCAATACATAAACAAATATGACACATAACTTTGTTCACCTTTACCACATCCAGATATGACATGAAGGTATTAATGTGTCATAAAATACATCAGTCTGAGTGCTATTATAAATGATACAGAAATGCTGAGTGACAGTAAATGGGGTTTCACATTATCCAGGCATTTCTGCAGTTATCTCCTACTGATACCTGTAGGTGTCAAATATTGCTTGTTCATATTTGCATTAATATTTCCAAAACCATACTACATACAAGGTGTCAGAAGAATCTTAGAGCATACATGATGGCAAACACAAATGCACTGATATTCAACATCTGTCTAATGCAGCTAAAGAGATATTGAATATTATGTATATACTGTTTATTTGTATTGTAATAATTTTCATATTTCTATTTCAACACTCAGGTAACACAGACAAAACTGCATAACCTCATATGAAGAAAATCCTGCTGGCAGTATGTGACTTGCTTAAATGTTTACTGAGATATCATAAGTTATTTATATAACATTACAAAATTAATATTCATTGCCTTTATTTTGGCTTATAAAATCTAGTTAAAAGCATTGAACTGAATGGAAACCACTAATGTAAAGATTAATTTATCCTCAACGGATCCTGGAAACTATTGCCCCATAAGCCTGACTAGCTTGGTCTGCAAAGCTATGGAAAGGATCATCATGGACCTCATAAATAAAGATATTGGGGACCTACAGACACCGGATCCTACCCAGTTTGGCTTTGTTAAGTGCAGATCCTGCCTCTTAAACCTGGTCGATTTCTTTGAAACAGTCACCAAGGCCATTGACGAGGGGAAGGTGGTCCACACAGCCTACCTGGACCTCGCAAAAGCCTTCGATACAATATCCCACTCGGGCATTATAGATAAGCTCACCAGCTTAAATATAAACCCCTATGTCACTAGATGGGTTGCAAACTGGCTCAAGGACAGAACCCACATGGTTAGAATTGCTGGAGCCATGTCAGACTCCAAACCAGTTACAAGTGGTGTCCCACAAGGCTCAGTCCTGGGACCTCTCTTGTTTGGTATATATTTCTCGGAGGTACAGGCCAACACGGAAGGACTGTGGCTGACCAAGTTCGCAGATGACTGCAAACTGGGCGCCATAATCGACTCTCCAGCTGACACAAGCATCCTCCAAAAGGGCCTCATAGAAACAGACAACTGGTGCCAGAGCCATGGCCTCAAGCTAAATGCCAAAAAGTGTATAGTCATCCCTTTGGCAAAAACAAAGTGCCCACAAATTACCACATAGGTGGTAATCCATTAAGTACAGAAGAAGTAATTAGGGACCTGGGGACCCAAGTTGATAGCAATCTCTCATTTGACAACCACGTGGCCAAAGTGATTAGAAAAACATTTTATATAGCCCACCTAATCATGAAGGGATTCACATCTAGATCAGGGGAGGTCATCATGCCTCTTTACTCATCCCTCATCAGGCCCATAATTGAGTACAATGCCCCTTTTGGGATGTACCTTACCAGACACCTGCAGCAACTGGAAAGACCCCAAAAGTACCTCACCAAGAGGATCAAAGGGCTCAAACAGATGCCATATGCCACCCAGTTAAAGAAACTCCAGCTCTACTCAGTGGCATACCACCTGCTCAGAGGCGATCTGTGCCTGACGTATAAAGCCATGCCCAACCCAGAATTAATGGACATGCTGCACCTCAGAAAATCCAAATCCCATCGAGCCACGCGCTCGAGAGACTTGAACCTCAGCACTGAAATAAATAGGAAATGCTGGAGGGACAGATTCATAGCCCAGAGGCTCGCTTCGCTCTGGAATAAAATCCCAGTCCAGGTTAGGCAGAGTCCCTCATTGACTCTCTTCAAGAGGAATCTTGATGAGTGGATGGGAGATCATAGGTTTACCCCGGGTATCACTTCTGTGTCACTGTTAGACAGAGGCACAGTATACTAACCTCGAAAATGGGCATAGCAAAATTAATTTAAAATGGGTGGCGAAAGCCAAACACACTCTGGCTAGGCTTATAAATGCCCTAGGGCAGATAGCCTAGTATGAACCTATGAACCTATGAACCTAAATAGTTTGCCATTTACAGTTTTCTAGTAACACTTATGGTTCTACAGATATAAATATTTCTTTGAACTGTAAGGTGATAATTTTTTAAAGGCTTGGGCCACATCCACTGGGAGTTAAAAGTACATACTCAAAAGAGCTGTACTGAAGGGAATGAGTTAAATAAAGCACTTACAAAAATGGAATGCTTGATGTAACTTAATATTGCAGTAATTAATTTATACATTCTATCCTGTAATAACAGCTAAATTCTGCTGCTGTGAACTGAACCAGCAGACAGGTAAACTGATGTACGCATTGCTTATTGCAATCATCAAGAGCTATTGGACCATGCATATATGCCTGGTATAAAGGATAGGTATGCCTCCTCAAGCTGATATGGACTGATGCCCTAAAAGCATGATCTAGCTTGCATTCATACCTGATGCATGCTTATTCCATGCCTCTCTGAGGTGAGCCACTCTCTTCTGATACACCTCTATGTTCACGGAAATAGGTTCAGCAGCTGTACATACATAAAAAAAAAGATATGGAAGTAGGATGACTAAATATATTGGCTATCATATCCATGCTATATCATTGACTGGTGATGGTTCGCTATACTTACACAATTCAGGGTTGTTTGCAGTCCTAAATTCATCCTCCCATTAGCTTAGGAGGTCCCATTTGTGCCTCTTCATCTCACTGTAAAGGTGAAAACATTGTTCTCCAGTGAGTTGAATGCCAGTTGCACTGCAGACAGCTTTGGCTATGCCATGCCAAGCATCAGTCTTGTACTGAGACTTGGCATAGTCCCCCCTGAAAAAGGGTAGGGCAGTAGAGATTGACAGGAATTGCCACAAAAATCTTGACTTCTCTTCACACAACCTTTGGGCTCTGCATGGAGCACTATACTCACTTCAGCTGCAATTTCTATTGAACTACACCTGGAACTATGTGTCTCAATTGTTACCCAGTTCAAATCTTGCATGTACCAGCCAGTGCACAATTATACATAGCCTGGCCAGTTGCATTTGCACATTGTAAAGCACAAAAGTACCTTGCTAGATACAGTGACAATTATTCCATTAAAACAAAATGAAGGCTATTTGTGATGATCACTGCATTTGCATGTTCCACTGTTAAATAATGAAATGATTTTTTATGTTTGTTATAATCATTGTTATTATGAGGTGAAATATTATGAATTGCAATATAATAGATTGTTGGGACATACACAATACAAAGATTGATTTATACCACCTGGGAATTGAACCCATGTGAATAAAAAAAACAGAAGGATTAAATGATACTTGTTGCTTATTAACTATCAGTGCCACAGGAGAATTTACATTTTAGTTGTACACTGAGGTATACAAATTTCAACCTGAATGGAGACATACTTAAGATATGCCAGTATATGTGTGACTTTAATTACTCATGGCACTGGAGTTCTATGCAAATGGTGGCCTTTGTGGTTTTAAATACCCTTCATATGCATGGAGTTGCATGACCTGAATAATACATGTTGGATTATGTTCCATACATAGTTTACATGACATACTCTACTACACATATAATTATTACATGTGATGAGCAATAATAATTGCATATTGTGCACCTTATACCAATGTAAGTGCATTTTATATTAACTATCGTCATTGCTATGTTTAACATAATTTATACACATATATGTTATGTAGCCATCATTAATGGCAGCTGTATTCTCAAACTCATGTTTGTAATTGTGATTTGTACTTAATGTTACATTAGTAAATAATATTGTGTGTCAATACTTCTTCTGGCCGTCTTAGTAAAATTCTATGTAAACAGGACTTGTACCCAGTGCTGGCCTTTGATCAACTGGTGCCCTAGGCAAAAGGGCTCCACAGCACCACCCTCACCATCAAGTGCCCCCCATCCTGGTCTACCTACACCATCCAGATTACTGAAAAAGCTCCCCTGCTAGAGTGGTGCCCTAGGCGGCCACCTTGTTGTCCTATGCCTAAAGCCGGCTATGCTTGTACCTTACAGTACATGCGCTCCTTCTCCAAACTCACTGTAATGACACTTTCTGCCATTTTGTTTTTGTGGCTAGCTTTGGAGGATCTTATAAGGGATCTCAGCTTCTTACTGAGGCTGACCAGGGAGCTCCTCCACTTATGGGATTTTACTCTCTTTGCAACAGTTTCTTCCTTCTGTTGTAGAGTTTGTTTATGGCAGGGGGCCACCAGATTGTCTTCCTTTTTTTGGAGGATAGCATCTTGGTTGTGTTTGGGATAGCATGATCCATGCACTCATCTAAGTGCTTATAGAGTGCATTTGTGTAGGATTCAGCAGTCGTAACTGTATTGTCCATCTGCATGGGTGTCATGAAGTTCGCCACTTCTGTCTTAAGAAGCATGAAGTTGGCTTTGGAGAAATTTTTTACAGTGGTTTCCTTAATGGTGGGTGGGGGAGGGATGCGAATATCTAGGGTGATTAGCTTATAGTCGAATCTGACCAACAAGGAGTTGACTTCAGATGTGGAACACTGGTCACTCATGTTGGTAATGACTAGGTCTAGGATATTGTTGCCCCTGGTGGGGGTGTGGATAAGTTGATCCAGGGCATTGGAATTTATGAATTCCAGAAACCGTTGAGTGAAGGAGCTGGTACATGAGTAGTTTTCCCAGTTAATGGTGGGGTAGTTGAAATTGCCCATTATTAGGGTGTTTGGTTGAACCCTAATATTTTCCGGTATATCAAGAAAAGAGGAGTGGGAATCTTGGGGCATGGTGGGGGATCTGTAGCAAGATACAATTTGGATTGCAGTTTTGCCCAGAGTAAGTTGCACTTGGATAACCTTGGATGCATTATGCTGCGCAACTAGCCTGGAGGTGTGGATTTATCCTTAATGAATATGGACACACCTCCGCCTTTGGTTTTCTGGTCTAGGTTAGATGGCCGAAAAGTGTGGTATGAGTTATAGCTTGGTAATGCAGAGGTGTTCTCTAGATCCTTGAACCAGGTCTCAGTCACTGCACAGATATCAATGTTCTCCATTTTAAGGAGTGCCTCGAGTGAGTGCATTTTGAGATTTAGACTTCTAGCACAGAGTAGCATTACCCACAATTTTTGCTTGCCTGTTCCTGTTACGGTGGTAAATTTGTCATTTGAACCTTGCCTAAAAAAGGCACTATAGGGGCAGCAAGACCCTTAGCTAGTATCCGGAATCCCAGGGGTGATAGGTGCAGGCCATCTCTGGCAAAGCATCATGGTCTGTCGACCATGTCTTCTGAGGCAGAAAGATACTGGATCCCCTAAGAATGACACCAGAAGCTTAGCCAATTGTTGAAGTCAATCATTTTGTCCTTGTACTGCGGTATCATTCTGGGCGATGGCAGGATGCTGCTCAGGGCTAGGGTCATACCTGCCGGGCTACAAGATTGGAGAGATCTTCCATGTTTCTTTTCATGTAGTCCAGTGAGGCACATCTCAGGTCGTTCACACCAACACGGACAATGACAGAGTCATATTTGTACTTGTTGTGGAGTGACCTGTGTGCATGGGTTGCATGGGTTATGTGGCAGATCCTGGCACCCGACAGGCAGCTGACAGTAACCTTGGGCATGCAATTGGGACAGCAGGAAGTTGTTGCTGATGAACTCCAAATGGAGGGGCTTACACCACCACCGTCTCAGAGACCGGCGGATACAGCAGTACCATTGAGCGATACTGTTTTGAATTCATCTGTCAACCCTTCGTCTAATCAGCTACTGCACCATATGGATTAAATCCACCTAGCGAGCACAATGAGGGAACTAACAATCAAACACACCATCAACAAGGTATATATAACTTCCGGAAAGACATCGAGGGCAACCCATGCTCTCTAACAGCATGGATGGATAACAGTTTCAGTTTTGGTGTAGAATGTCCTTCGAACACAGTCAACTTGCAACAAATTAAAGGTAACAATATCGAACATCCTGATATAGTTACTAATTTGAAGTTGTTGGACAATTTTTTACTAAAATATAAAAAAGCACAACTAGAAATAGCCTATTTTAAAGAATGTTTAAGGCAGAATGTTATACCTAAAGGCCTACGTAGGGTTCAATACCCGACAGGGCTAACTAAAGATTCACTTTTCCACTTGGAGTTGATTCAGTTGTTCGGCAGGCAAGGTTTCGAATTACTCAAATTAATGATCAAACATTATTCCTTGCTTGTCGATAGTATCTCTCAATCAATTAAAGAACTTGACAAAAAAGTCCTAAGTGACTGTCAGTTTGACAGATATAAATTTGAGTATAGTAGAACTTTCTCAAGTATCAATCAACATATGAGTAAGTTGAGAAACAATAAAATCAAAAAGTTAGAGCGTGATTGTATTGCATACAGACAGGGTACAGCTTACCCACCTCCATCACTAGCACAGTCTTGGCAACTTGGTCAACCACACACTAATTTTAACAGTATGGACCCACAACATACTGATAATCCAAATGCAACAACACTTAATAATTTGGTTGACCAAACACCAAGCTTGCTTAATCAAGCTACCACTCGGATGGATGAATTGGATAATTTTGTTCCATCAAATTTAGCTGAAACTAGTCAAGTAGAGGTACGAAGAAGCGAGAGGCTGCAGAATGCCTCTCGCGTTAACTATAATTACAATAATAGACATTTCAACCAATATGGCCAACAACAACAAAATAGAGACTTTAACCAAAATGGCCAAGAAAAACAGGATTTTCGGAGGGACAATTCTTTAGGAGCCAGGCCGAAACAACAAAAGGCCGGGAAATCATTCAGGGGTATGGACACGCACAATATGGACAGGAGATAACATCCTTGGAAGAACCATTGGTTGATTTAACACCAACTTCACCCAGGGTTTCTTCCCACATTTTGGACAGTAATATCAATGTCATTTGTGATCATGCCCTATTTGAATCTCCTAGTTTTACTTTTATGCCTACTGGTTTTGTTTTTCCCCAACAGCATACTGAATGTCCTAGGGTCATATTTAATAAGGACAATGACTTTAAAGTGTACAATTTCTCTGATAGTAAAATCTCTTCAGATTTTGTGGATTTTCTGGCCAAAGGTTACACCTATGTACCCTGGCACCATATGGACATAGCTAAGTCCATTTTAGAACTTAAAACCTTTACAAGGAAACTTAATTTTCATTTGTTTTTTATGAATGTACCAGATATGTTGCTTAATAATGTTTTTTGTACTTCCAGTACCTTTAATTCCCCTCTTCACCCACTTCTTCAAATTTTTAAGCAGGTGTGTGAATTAGATTTTAGGAGTATAGCCAATAGTAAATTTCATCATAGAAGAAATGACTATGAGGTTGAAAGAGATTTTTTAAAGTATATCCAATCTCAGGACATACGGGTGTGTAAACCCGACAAAGGAGGGGGTTGGTAATTTTTGATAAATTTGATTATGTTGAACGCATGCTTAGTTTGTTAAACAATGATACTTACCAGGCGAGTTCTAGATCCGAAGTAAATAAGGCATACAGTTTGATTAAAAACTGTTTAAATGACTTATTTATAGAAGGGCGGGTAGATCAAGTAGCTTTTAACTATATGAACACCCTTTTTCCTAGTTATCCATCCCTATTTGGAATTCCAAAAATACACAAGGACCTTAGCAATCCTCCTATGAGACCCCTTATTGATAGTCGGGGGTCTCCAACTTATGCATGTGCAAAGGTGGTGGACTCCATGTTACAAAAATTCGTCATTTTGGAAACGCAAATTTGTAAGGATTCCTGGTCATTTTTAGCAAAAATTAATGAACTAGAATATAATGACGATAGTAACTTTTTAACAATAGATGTCAAGGACCTTTACACATGTATCCCTCATGATATGAGTTTAGAATGGGTGGCAGCTATAATGAAGAAACATGGAGCACCAACTAGAGATACAGCTTTAGTTGTGGAACTGTTGGATCTTATTCTTACCAATAATTATTTCATTTTTCACAATAAGTTTTATGTACAAAAAGTAGGTTTAGCAATGGGCTCTCCATGTGGAGTGAGTGTGGCTAATTTGGCCATGGCCCACTGGGAGTCCAATTTTGTTTTTTCTGAAGAGTCCGGGACAGATAGTATTATTTACTACACCAGATTCTTGGACAATATATTCATCCTATTGAAAGGGGATGAACTTACAGCAAGTAACTTGGTAAACAAATTTAATACTACTACAGATTTTCTACAGTTCACACACTCTTTTAGTACTGATGCAATATCCTATTTAGACATTTGGCTTGTTAAGAACAAAGCTGAAAGTAATTTCACAGCACAAATATATAGAAAAGCCACATATTCTAACTCTTTCCTCCATTTTTCAAGCTGCCATCCATTTCATCATAAAAGGTCAGTTGTTAAGGGACAATTAGTGAGGGCATCACGGATCTCTAGCCTTGACGAGGACTTCGATAAAGAATGTTTTTTCTTGAAACAGATGTTTATACATCGGGGTTATCCAGAACCATTACTAGATCTATTGATAGATGAAGTTTTGCATAAAAGGAAAGAGTCTTGGTTTAAACCAATTCTTAGTAGAAAGCTACAGTTATGTCAAGGTACTACAACACCTAGTACTGAGATCAATGACCCTGCTGTCGGTGAGTCATGTTTGTACCCACAGAAGCCTCAATGTAGCTTTGTGACTACTTATAATACTCACAGTAAATTTATTGTTAATGTTATAACAAAAAATTGGGACTTGTTTAAATCCAATCATGTAGTTTTCGAACAGTTGGGTTGTAAATCATCAGTAGTTTTCAAAAGGGGTAAGAACCTGGAAAACATACTTGAGAGACGTAACAGCATAGTCCCTAGAATAACAGGAATGTTTAAATGTGAGAGCTGCAATTACTGAAGGTTTATTGATTGTACTAACTTTTTCACAATAAATGGTTGTACATACAAAGTGAAATCTAAATACAACTGTAACACCAAGTTTATCGTTTATTTGGCTAAGTGCACAGGGTGTTTTGCATTCTATGTGGGTAAAACCGAACGAAGATTTTGGGATAGGATTTATGAACATCAATATGCAATAACCCACAATAAGATGGATAATGCCTTGGCGAAACATGTACATTGCAACGTTTCTCACAAATTTAAATTTTTAGTGATTGACAATTTCTCAGGGTGGTCACAGTGGTGCAGTGGTTAGCATTGCCACCTCACAGCAAGAGGTTCTCTGGTTCAATTCTCGGCTGGGGTGCCTTCTGTGCGGAGTCTGCATGTCCTCCCTGTGGTCGTGTGGGTTTCCTCCGGGTGCTCCGGTTTCCTCCCACATCCCAAAGACATGCAGTAGGTGGATTTGACACTCTAAATTGGCCCTAGGTGTGAGTGTGTGTGCCTTCTGTGGAAGGTTGGGTGCCGGGCTGGCAACTCGACACCGTAAAGCTCCACTGCTAATCATGAGTGGACAGATGATCTGCTGTGGTGACCCCTAACCAGGAAAAGCTGAAAGAAGAAGAAGAAGTGATTGACAATTTCTCACAGGATTGTAGAGGTGGTCCAAGTTCTTTTATGCTAGAAGAGCTACTATGGCAGTTGAAGTTAAACACCTTTAACTATCCTGGTTTAAATGAAGCATGTTCTATCATGAGTGTCAGAAAAATATGTATTAGTGTATGTATTAGTAATATGCTTAGTGCATTTAAGGCTTGAAAAGGGTTAACACATTTATTCTATTTCACACTGCATAAATCTGTATGAATTGCAGAAGCTTTCTAACCTTGTATTGTCATGAAATATGTGCAGCTATAATCTTTGCTTATGCTTTGGAAATTTACAGGGAAGCAGATAATTTCTGCTTGTGTCAGGAAAATAATGAATAGAACTTGTATTAATCACTTGTATTAATGTTATGAGACTTAGACAAGGAGTTCTGCTTGTGCTGTGAGAAAATACACAGCTGCAGAAGCTATAGATAATTAGAACAAAGACTGCTTGAAAATACGAACTGCAATCAGCATTTGCTTGTGCCTAAGTTAGAGAAGTACCTTGAAATGTAACACATGTATTAGAACTACACAATAGAAGCTTGTAACAGGCTAGGGCCCACCAAGGCCAGGCTGTTTTTCTTAAAATGTTTTTCATAAATCCAGTCATGTCAGCAGAAAATCTGGGTAACATCTGCTGTAAAACAATACTGAAAGTTGTGTTTAATTACGTCAGCCATAGAAGGCCATGTCTTGTAGAATAGCATAAGAATAGCATACTTCCTGTTAGTAGTTAGGCAAAATCCTGTATTTGCATGTTTTTGTCTCCTTGCAGCAAGTTATTAAATGT
This sequence comes from Protopterus annectens, assembly GCF_019279795.1. Lineage (NCBI taxonomy): Eukaryota > Metazoa > Chordata > Ceratodontiformes > Protopteridae > Protopterus > Protopterus annectens. The sequence continues at coordinate 559,975,900 of NC_056734.1, forward strand.
TCCTTAACTGAACCTTACGTGTATTGGTCTTTGAAGTTTTTTCCTTTGACAATGAGTATACTGAAACTTAAAAATTTGCAAAGATAGTACGTTTCCTTTTATCTTATATTTTGTATTTTTATTTTTTATTATTTAAATGCTTACGAGGTAACCTGTAAGAACAACTTTTATTAAGTTATTATATGGTGATTCGACCTAGGTTCCAACTTGTTTACAACTATTATATGTTGAACTTTCCCTTTAAAATTTGGACCTGGGAGTTGAATTATTTTAATTGTTCAATTATTAATTTAGATGCTGGTTTCCCGCACTTTTCTGTATTTAAAGATTATCTTACAGAATGTATAGTACTTCTGAAGAAGTTTGCTTTTTTAAACAAACGAAAAGCGCTTCAAGCTTATTTTGTTGGAACTGTTTTATTAAATTCACGTACAGTCTACCTTGCCATTTAGTCTATTTGTTTTAATTGTTCTAAGTTTGTCATGCCTTATTTGTATAGTAACCTTCTCCTTGTTTACCCTGGTAAGTGGAACATCGGTGTGCCTGACTATAGAGTACGTTGTTTTGCCTTATGGGCTGTGGCTTATTGGCACACTGAGTCTGTGGGCTATGTGTCACATGGGTTGTGTTGGGGGGGTGGAGGTTGCTTGCGTTTCTTCTTTGGAGGTCTCTGTTGCTTGAGCAGATTATTATTGATCAATTTATATACAAAAATGTGTGTCAATACTTAAGTTGACCCCATAAGTAAAAGTATCATATTACCTCTGCTGTTGCTCCCAACTCAATGTATTTACAGCTTGTGCCACAGGTAGCTAACAGGTGAATTTTCTTCACTCAGTACTGTCCAGAGTGCTAATGGCAGTGCACTGGTGCCAGTCTCATTTGCCCCACTGTTGACATTGGGAAGTGAACCATCATTCACTGCTAGTGACAACTAACAGTCCCTGGTACACAATGCCAAATGGTATACAAAGGATGAAGCAGAAAAAAGTAAAGGACTAAAAAAATATATCTTTGTTATATTTTCTCAACTTTGTTGTCTTATAACATGAAAATACAAACATTAAATATCAGTACTTTCACAGAAACAGTGCCCTCTCTAAATATGAACTTTGAAACCATAGCATTAACATGACACATTTGAGATTATTTTCACTATTTGTCTCTCTCTGTCTCACACACAAGCACACACATTATAAAGAACAGAAAGTAGATTACATATACTTAAGTTGTGGCAATTCAGATCTCACATATACCAGCTTCTGCACAATCACACATAGCCTTGCCAGTTGTATTTGCACATTTTATATTAAGGGTCCAAGATAAAGCATATTCTCACAGTTGTCTTTTGTAATTTCACAGTATATGTGTAGACGAATGGGTTATTTGCAACAATTAAGCTAATAATTCCTGTCACAAATATTTGCAATACTTTTCTCTTCCCTTTCTTTTCAGATTAGTATTTTCTTTTTCATGCTTTTCTAACCTGAATGCTTTGTCACTTGGATTTATTTTGAAAATATGCTTTGTATATTTAACTGCTATGTACTTCATATGGATTACACACAACTTTTTATTCAGATGCACATTTAGGTCAAAAGCATTTAGTAATCCAATTGTTATATTGTTATAAAGGTTATTTCAAAATTCTTTCAGTGAAATCCCCCTGACTTTTTGGTAACTCTATTCTTCCTCTTCCTCAAACCCTCAGTAAGTGTACAGAAAAGTAGCAGCAGTATGAAACAATTCATTATTACTGCAGTAATACTTATCATTCACACTTAAAAGCCCTTAGCAAGCAGCACTTCTCAGTGCTCGCTTTTGTAGTGCTAGCACATGTACATGGCATTATGTCGGTCCTCACACCCTGTTTACCTACCTAGCACTTTATGCCGTTTGAGTGATTCATGAATGATAATGAAGTAACACCTTATCTACATATTCACAGTGCTCACATGGGTAAATCTGCACTATATAAGCTCATCGTGATGGTACGGCACTTGTATAGTAATAGGGGAAACTGCTTAGATACACCATTTCACTGCTGTAGTTGCAATTGTTTGGGTACTTTCATGCAAATTCTGTAAATATATGTGATGCTTCTTTATAATTACATTTTTTAAACATTACTGATTACTTACATTTCATAACATTGTGTGATGTCTACAGTGTGTCCATTGCTGTTGTTATAGCATGTACAACAGGTGCTTGTATAACATAAATTCAGGTAATGTTACTTGCCTTTATGGCAGCATTTCTCTGAGAATGTGAACACATGTTATAAAAACTTGTTTGTATGAGTAGTAGCAATGGTAAGGTTACACTGTACTCCAACAACAGTGTTAATTCTGTTATACAGTATATGCCTGACATCAAGAGAAGTTTATCCCAAATGGTAGCATGTTTAACTTCCTACATTTTTATTAATATATTTTGTTAATGCTGTTATCTGTTATAGACTTACACATTATTGTCATCCTTTCCAGATGCTTTTAATTTAAATTTTTATTTAATTTGGGAATACGTTGGAATTTTATACTTGTATATTACATATGTAGTCCCAGAGAACTCCATAAGTTAATTTCAGTTAATGATGCTGCATACATTTATATTTGTTTTGTTGTCAGTCTCTTTGCTGAATTTGCAGGCACATATACTTGTTTGTGTTCTTTTTTATCACATACAGAGATATAGCTCCTAAGACATCTGGCGCATGTAAACCACCATTCTCAGATGCTGAGAATGAGGTGATAGTGCAGGCACTCTCTCAACATGGCTAACACACATTATATAAAGTCAAATCTAGCAAGTCCTTCCATGACCATATCTAGCAGCAGGCAGTCAATTATGTCAATGCTGTGGATGGCCATGGCCATTGGGGCCAGTGATATGATCACCAAAGCCTAAAAAACAGCCACTACTTTAGCACATGAACTGGGGGCTACTGGTGATGTTCCTGCTACTGAACCACAACTGACTGAGACAGAGAAGTTCCTGTCCACTCTTAGGGATCCAGACATCTTATTGTGGGGTCCCAGAGTAGTGGTTGAAGTAGCCACTGAGGTGGAGGATGACCAAAGAGTATCTACTGATGAAGCTCCAGGTATGCCATATTAATATTCTTTTATATATGTTGCGTGAGAGAGATGGGTGCAATGGGAAGAGAGAGATAGCGCATGATACACACAGATAAGGGGAGAGAAGGAAAGTGGAGTAAGAATGAATACAGATTTAAGTGTCAAGATCTTTCTTTTTTCAATTCTTTTATTTAAGTATTTTTTCTTCATACACACAAAATAAAAAAATCAGAATGGGAAAAAGAACATTAATATACAGACATGTAGCTGAATATGATATGAACATGTAGATATGGTAAAATTAAGATCTTACTTAATATGCAGATGTAGCTGATGTTGTTTGTATCATTTGCGTTATAATGGTTATCATCCCTCTTTCATCTCAATTTTGTCTGTCTAGGCATATCTGGTACTGATTTTCCATGTCCACCTGTAAATGGTATGCGCATATTTTTTATGCACAATTACCGTATATACATTTTTTAAGTCTTAATTCCTTTTTTAATTACACTTTCATGTATTATTGTTTAACTTCAGATTTCCTTATCATAAGATTGGTCTGTTTTTCTTCTACTTCTTTATTTGTTGTGTTTTACTACTTGTTACTACAGGTGAGCCTGCCTCCAGCACTGTGGAACTCTTACCCCCTGATGTCAGAGTATCAGTAACATCTGACGACAATGGCGGCAATAAAGGCTCACAGTTTGGGGATGCAGAGGATCAGTCTGACACTGAGGTTGAGGATCCCCATTTCCTGCCCAGAGTTTGGACACAGTCAGTTTGCCTATGAATAGTCATGAAACACAGCCATCAAAAATAGCACAGGTTGAGGGTGGCACTGTTGATCAGGGTAGTGAGGTTACTCTAGATGTAGAGCTAGCTGATTCTCCCCCATAGCCATTGTGAGGGTGAAGCACTACACAGAGGTGTTGGCAGAGTTCCTCAGAAGAGGCCTGCTGTCTGCCCACTACCTGATTTTTGGTGTGTCAGTAGCTGCCATGCAATGTATGTGTAGGGCCATCATCATGGTGGTACAGGGTCTCGGAGGAAATAGTCATAGTACTGCAAATTGTGAGTTCTGATATGCAAGACTATCTGATCTGTGTGGTTGACTCCTTGGACTGGATGAATGACATGCTGGATTATGCAGTGTCAGTAATAGAACATCTGCTGGGGAAGGTCACCATTCTTGTGGCTGGACAACACTACATTGTCAGGTGTTAGCCGACATGGTTGTTCCAGATTCTGCTTCTGCAGTGGCATTACTTCTACTTCTTCATCAGTGATTGAGGTATTCACACCCAGACGTGTTTCACCATCTGTTCATGGCCATGGAGATAGTCATGATGACAAGCAGACATTGCTCACTTTCAGGTAGCAAACCACTTTTGTGTTCATGAATCTGGCTCGTAGACTGAGTGATTTCAATAACATTCTTTTAAAATCTGAAGTATGCTGTTTTGCTTTAGGGAACTGGTATGTGTGTGTGTGTGTGTGTGTGTGTGTGTGTGTGTGTGTGTGTGTGTGTGTGTGTGTGTGTGTGCATATATATATATATATATATATATATATATATATATATATATATATATATATATATACACTGGGAGCAGAAATTAAAATTTGTTTTACAGTAAGTAACTTGAGTTAATTTTCTTTGCTTTGCCATCAGAAGAAAACTGTAGCTGCACTATGTTTTGTAGTGAAAAGCTGGATAATAGGTAATCAATATTTATTTATTTTTTTCCTTTTGTTCTTTCGCTGTCTCTTTTGCTCTGTCTTTGTTTTCTGCATTGAAACTTAAATTTCCAATTAAATCAGGATGGATAAAAACCTTAAAATCTGAACAAGAAAAATATTTTTCTCCAACAAAACTTTTATTCTGTGTTGTGGAGTGCATAAATGTAAAAGGGGTATGATGTGATAAAGCAATTAAACTTGTAGAGTTTAGCTGTCAAAGTGTGTAACTTATACTAATATCAGATATGGAACATCTTGTTGATATGACAGGTAGAAAGCTTGGGCAAATGATTTCAGATGCACATATACTACATATGAAGGTTGTAAAGAACACATAAATATAAATTAAATGGTGCCATATATGTTGCTTTTGGGCATTTTCTCTCTAGTGAAACAGTACTTTCTTACCCGAATTTCAAAATATAGAACATTAAGTATTACAATAATGATATATAGTAATTTATTTCTCATTTTGTTATGTTATGGCTAACACAGATTCTATTTACATTCTCTGCCAAGGGTTACATTCTTTAAGACCATATAGTACTTGAAATGCAGTATAATAAATCCATTTTATTTATTTATTTATTTACATGTTGTTGACTGGGTCAGCCCGACTGGGTAAGCTCCATTTTCACGGGATCCAAGTTAAGCACGTACACAATAAAATATATTATGAGGAGTGTAAAATAAACATGGTGACAAACATACAATTAAAATTGTGTATGGTAAGAGAGGGAAAGATAGTGACACAAGCAAAATGCATGAGCTTTATCAGTTGCCATTTTATACAAATGTTATGTTTGGTAAGTAAATGATTAAGATAGAGTGGGATGTTAAATAAAGAAAAAGAGTAAAGAAAAGGTATGAAGTTTGAATAGGGCTATACATATAGAAAGAGATGTGGAGAATAGAGTTGGTATGACATAATATCAGGTGTTGTAGATCTTTATAAGAAATGGTAATGAAGTTAGAAGAGCAATGAACATGAAAGAAGATATTGATTTGATACTAAGTTTATACAGAGGTCTGAGCTATGTTATGGTTGGTAAAAGAAAGCCTTAAGGTAAAGTAGTGGAAATGGTTACTAATTGGGAAGAATCATATTGGGTTGCACGTTTAGCATGTCATTGTTATCTGAGGATAAAATCTGCCTGACTTTTTAACGGCAGTAGGATTGATGAATGTTCTTAGTTCACATAGGAGTGATTTCTAGGCCTTAGATACGAAATGACTGAGGTGCGCAATCTCAAAATTTGGTATTATTTTTTTGAATGTGAACTTGATATTTATCATTAGATCTGAAGGTTCTAAATGAGGTGTGCCAGTTAAGTAACTGAGTTAAGGACAAGAAATCATTTTCTTTTTCTTTCTAACAGATTGTTTTGTAGGACAACCAATGCAGTTTGAAAAGTATGTTTCAGGTATGACTCTTAGAAAATGGTTGGGCTGCAAATTTTGCAGTATGTGGATTCTAGTTTTCTTGAACTGATTTTGTTTACATTTCCTATAGGAATACATTCATAGAAGAGCTTGGATATAATGATAGTGATAACCAGTGATTGCCTAGTGTAAGGGGTAAGCATTTATTGCTGTGGTTCATCGACCAATGTTTAAGGTCTTTTACTGTGGTGTTGGCATACTCTCAGAAGATGAGGTTACTGTCTGTAATGATAATAAAGTAATTCTTGTGTTACACAATCTCGGTATTCTTATTGTTGATTTGCATTGTGGTTGCAGTAGTAGAGCAATTTGCCTGACCAAGGATCATAAGTTTAGTCTTTTTATTTCATTTAGTATTAGCTTGTAGTACTTCACCCAGAAGGCAACTGTGTCAGTGAATTCTTCTGTGTCAGTGTTTTTGTTACAACATATGACTGTGGAGTCATCAGTTCACTGCAGAAGCTTAAAGCCTTTTGTTTAAAGGTGCACATCATTTGTACAGATGGCAAAGAGAAATGGACTGGGAACAGAGTTTTGCAGCACTTCAGTGCTGTAGTAAAATGAGATGGCAAGGGAAATTTGCCATGATAATATTTGGGTTTCATCAATTAGGTAGGATGTGAACCAGACCAGCACTGTTGGAGACCTTCCCATGGTTTCAAGCCTATCTATTAAAATAATAATGATTAATGGTATCAAATGTTTTGAAGAAATCTAGAAAAAAAAGAAGCTGCAGCAGTCAGGCTTACACCCGTGTTGTGTGTTAGTGATTATGCTAGTTGAAGTCAAGTGATCTGTTAAATGAGCATGTACTATTTTTCCTAGTATTTGGGAGAGAAAATGGAGTATAGGGATTGGCCTAGAGTTCCCAGCTTTGCATTTGTTATCCCATTTTAAAAGTGGAATTATGTTGGCTTCTTTCCACATGTTTAGGAACTCCCTTCCCTGATGATGTGATTTATTATAAAGGTTACAGGGCAGGCTGTACAATTTGAGGTATGATTTAATAATAAGGAAGGTAGTGAACCTGTACAGGGTGACTAATGTCCTTTTATTTTATTTAGTAGTTTTTTTGTAGTTTTTACTAGTATGAGTATGAAATGAGATTGGGGGAACTGTACCTGCTGAGATGGTGGGGGGGGGGGGGTTGTTAAGTTTGAAAGGTAAAGGTTTGGAGAATTTTTCTTTAATTGTTTGGAAATAACTGTTAAATGTATTTGCCATACTCACTGCCGTTGAGGATTAGTGGGCTGTTGTTGCTTAATTCTGATTTGCCAGTGGGATTGTTAATGTTTTTCCAAAAAGTTTCTAGGTTGTGTTCTTGCACTGTAGATTTGGGGAGAAAGTTTGCTTTCTTCTTGAAATTACTTTTGGCATTTATTTGTAAGTTTGTTTTACTACATATGTGACAGAGTTTTGCTTTGTAGTTTATAGACTTTCCAGGCCTTATCTCAAAACTTCATAAGCTTACAAGTGGATTTCTCAACAAACGGTAGGGATACATTTACATTCTGCTTGCTCTTGCTAGAGTGTTTCTGCCTAGCAGTATTAACATAATGTTGTCAGGAAGCTGAACACCTTCATTGTTAGTTTAAGTGTAGAAAGGCCCAGTTCACTCAGGATAGTGCTAGACTCAAGATAGTTCTACAGTACTAGTGTTAATTGATTTCCCATTTCTGATGGTAATTATTGTGGATATTTTTCCATATGGTGAGAACTGGGTTGTAATCAAGTAGATCATTTGGTGATATGCCACTGTGAAGGAAGTTGTTAGGGTGTTTGTTTCGGATTCATTCAAGCTTGTTGCTAATGTTTGTTTTTGAATCAGTTCTTATAGGATCATAGGAAGTTACTAGGCTATTGGCTCTGAGGCCTTTATAAGCCTAGCCAAGAGATTAGCCCATGTTTAGACAAGTCAGCACCCAATGCCCCTGTCCAGCAGGGACACGGGTGGAATCCCAGGTTTCCCATCCAGTTATCCAGGTTGTGTTTAAAAAAGGGGTAAAGAGGTATTCTGCTTGACGTGAAGAGGGGCTCTATTCCACAGATGGGGGAATCTCTGGGACACAAATCTGTCCCGCCAACAAGTCCTATTGATGTCACAGACCAGGTTGAGGCTGTGCATGTGGGTTACTTGAGTGAAGCTTGACTTGTGGATATACAGCAGTCCCATCAAGGCAGGCTCCGAGATCACCTTGTACGCCAGACAGAGGTCACGTCTGAGAAGTCTGTATGAAACTGAGTAGAGGGTTAGGGCTTTTAGCCTATCTGTGTAAGGTAGATTTTTAAGGCCCTGGATTCTCCTGGTGAGGAACCTCTGTGGTCTCTCCAGCTACTGCATGTGCTTTGCGTGGTACATGCCAAATGGGGTGTTGTACTCAATAATGGGCCTTATAAGGGAAGAATACAGGGATGTTATGACCTCCTTGTCCCTGGATGAGATACCCTTACTTATGAGGTGGGCCATGTAAAAAGCTTTCCTTACAATGGAAGCAACATGGTGGTCAAAAGTCAGGTTGCTATCAACCTGGCTGCCCAAATCCCTCACGACTGATTGCGTGCCTAGGACATTGTTATTAATGTGATAACTTGTGGGGACGTCACTCTGACCAAAGGGGATGATGATGCATTTTTTGGTATTCGGCTTGAGGCTATGTTTCTGGCACCAGTCATTTGTTTTGGTGAGACCCTATTAGAGGATGTCCACATCATTCTTGTAGAAAATGTTATGAGCTAGGAGAAATATGGCATTTGGATGTTTTAATCTGGGCTGTTTTCAGTTACATTTCTCCACTGAATTTTAATATCTCCAATTAGGATAGTTTCTCCTGAGCGGTTACCATTATACCAGTGTAACATATGAAGAAATATGGTAGTAGCATATTTAGGTGGCAGGCAATTGCATCCATTATGCAGTTATTTCCTGTTGCTAATGTAATGGTAACAATGATCGAGTCATGGTTAGGAATGGTGGTGGGTTGCCTGAGAAAGAGGGTTGAGGTCAGGATATTGCTAACTATAATGAGAATGTCACCATTCTTTCTGCTGGATCTGTCTTTTCTATTGATGGTAAAATCAAATAGGTTGAATTTCAAGTTGTCTTTGTATGGCTTTAGCCAAGTTATGGATACTGCATGGATATGAAGGATGTATTGTTGTACTGTGACTGATGGTCTGGAAAAGCCACCAAACATCATGGAAGACTGGCTAGCCAATGGAAGTACTTCCCACCCGTATGTGGAGGTCCAGGCTGGCACTGGAATGGTCTAAATCCCACCATTACTAGTCGGTATACCACCCAGCTCTATGAAGTACAGGGGCTATGGTCTTTGGAGCTTTTCTATTGCCAAGATAGGTTTGTAGGCCACCAGAAGGGTGGTCTTAGAGCCATGCCAGTGGTCCCCAAAAGGTTAAGTAAAAAAGAAAAGTGCACACAAGTCTCACCCAATAATTAATTCATCAAATACAACCTGGCCCCAAGAGCAATATGCACTGGTTTCCTGGGTATGGACTTCCAACATCCACACCCACCACAAAACTACACACTGATTACTTACAGAGCTGAGACTTTAGCCTGTCACACCAGGTATCTTTCTCATCTCTCTCTCTCTCTCTCTGTGATCCACAGTGTCTTCCAGTGCCCCATATCCATAGTAACTGCTTTTCAAATAATTTAGATAGGCACACATGTGCACACACACACACACACACACACACACACACACACACACACACACACACACACACACACACACACACACACACACACACACACACACACACAGTTTTCAGGGAAGGATGGCAGAATCCTCCAGTTCCTCACTATTTCTTCCTGGCATGATAGTATGTTACCACTCCAGATATGGCAACTGACCACTCTTGATTTAGCCAAGTATAAATTATATAAATAACTCACTGTTACCATACTCAACTGATCTGGCTACCTGAAGGCAGAAACCACAGCTTTATCATTCTGCAGTGTTAATAATTTATTATTCATTTTTTTATTTAAATAATTTATTTGACATTTGTTGACCTGGGTGGTCCAGCTGGGTCAGAGCCCTTTTTCAGTGGAGACCAGGGGAGAAAAGCTCCAATGTTAATACATAAAGTTAAGTTGACACAGAACATTGCTAATTATACAAAGTCTCCAATAGTGATATGCAAAATAGCAGTTTTAACATGAGTAGCAATTAGACTCTACATATCGGCAAGCACAGATGATACAGTGCAGAATAAATAGAACAGATAAAATTTACATTTAAGTCAAGGCAAAGTGCAGTAGGTACAGTGCAGAGTAGGGTAAGTAAGTACTTTTTTTGGTAGTCATCCAAAAAGTAGAATAATTAAAAACTAACATTTAAGAACAAGACAAAGTGAAGTAGGTACAGAGCAGAGTAGTGTAGATTAATATAAGTTTACATCCTTAGAAATCAGAACAGATTTAAAAAGCCATAAAGGGAGAGAAGTGGTCACGTAAGAAAGATTCCACAAGAATGTAGGTATAAGGTAGAGAGATAGGAATGCTGGAATGTTGAGCTGAAACATAGAAAATTAGGAAGAAAGTTGGGTTGCACAGGTGTGGGAGAAAGAGAGAGAGGCTGGTTGGCCGAGAGGAGATGGGTCAGTCAGGGGAAGATAACACTGACAATGTTTATTATTGCTTAAATGAATTTTCAGAGCCTTTCTGAACTGGTGTTTGGATTTAATGCGTCTAATGTCAAGTGGAAGTTTATTCCAGTTCTCAGCAGGGGAATAGCTGTACAGGTTTTACCAATGCTGATCCTAGGTTTGTGCATGGAAAGTAGATGTTGTTCAGAGCTCCAAAGCATTCTGCTGGGGTGTAGGAGCAGATATTAGATGAGATGATGAGGCAGAAGGTGGGCAGGTACAGAATAGAATGAATTATCTGAAGCCGAGATAGAAGGTTTTGGGAGTTCTAACCAGTTCAGTTTTCTGAGTGCTAAGTAGTGATGAGAGGAGCAAGGTAGTTCAACAGCAAATTTAGTTACCTTGTTGTAGGTGGACTCTAGTTTAGAAATAAGTGAGGTTTGTAAGTTGGTAAGGATTTGAGAGCCATAGAGCAGGTTGGTAAAGGTACGCATGTGATAAGGGTGTCAGCTTTACTGGAAAGAAAGTTTTTGTTTCTATAAAGGAGTCCAAGTTTTTGGTGGGCTTTCTTAATGTTACTTAGTACATGCAGGTCAAATTTTAGCTGGTCATCAATAATGACCCCAAGTAATTTGGTATGGCTTTCCACTGTGATGGTTGTGTTTTTACTGGAAGGAATGGAGAAGGATGGTTTCAGATGGTTCATTGTTTTCCATACGAAAAGTAAGAGTTTGGTTTTCTTTAGATTTAAGATTAGATGGTTTTGGTCGAGCCAGTTTTCAATAGACAAGAAGGAGTTCTGTGTTGTGGCATGGAGCTCGGGGAGGGTATCAGCAACGGTGATGACTGTGGAATCATCAGCATATTGTACTAGTGATGATTGTGGGGTAGAGGTAGCTAATTGATTAGTAAAAATATTAAACAGCAGTGGTCCCAAAATTGAACCTTGGGTACTCCCATCTTTATAATAATATTAATTCTCTTTTTGCATTAATATATAGCAATAATACATAAATACATACCAGACAAATGCTCTTAAAAGTGAATAAATACAATTTTGTTTAAATAATAAATACAGTAATTATATGGATTACATAAACCAATATCAAGAAAAGGCACAGAGTATAAAAAGTAACATTCAAATATAAAGACAGACCCTGGGATTCAGAAACATGGCTAAACTAGTCATATACAGGCTACTGTGGTGATGCCAGGATGTGCAACATGACTGCAGGGTAATTATCAATTACCAAAGAGGTATGTACTTAATGCCTTAGCTATTAACTAATTAAGAAACCCAAGTATATAAATGACATTGCTGTTGAATATGGTAATATGCCACTGCTACGGTTACAGAATTTGTGAACAGCAATAATGTCCTTGTACTATGCATGTGGGTCTGCTCATACAGAAGAGCAGCCTTATGACATTTTGAGGGTTGTAGGCAACATTAATATGTGGGTACCAGCAAGTCCCCTCCCCAGTTTTATTCATTGAAATGGGGAGGAAATGGAAGCATAGGAAAGCCAGAATGGGAGAATATCAGTCAGAGGAACATATAGAAGAACAAGGGTAAGGAAAGCGTGAGAGTTGGAAAGGAGAGTAAGGGTTTTGGGGGGGGGTGCCCTTTTTATCTTTTTCAAGAAGGGTAGATGTTGAAGGATGTAATCTCAATCTGGCAGAAAGAACAAGGGTAAAGGGACGGAAGCAGGGCCAGACAAACATAAAACACAAAGACCAACAGGAAAGGTGCTGACACAGAACAGGGAGACAATGGATACAGACATACTGACAGAGGGAGAACAAGTGCTGCTTGGGAGGAATGGACTACAAACAGGGGAGGGAGGTGAAACACAAGGAAGGGAACACCATGATTAGGGATAAGGTAGGATCCTGACTCTCTTTTGCACTTCCATAAACACAAGTCAGTCCTCTACATGATTACCCTCCTCACTCAGTCCTGCTTCAGATGGGATATTAAGTAGTACCGGCCAGTGCTGTGACTGACAATTTTACAAGGATGTTCTCTAGGTAGCCAATGTGGGCATCAGGCTACCAGTGCACAAACTCCACCATCACCTATACCAACTCCTTAACTTCTTCTGGGTAACTCAATGAGACCTACTGGTGGTGTCATTAGAGGGCATAACAACACCACTCTCTTGGGATCTACTGATGGATGGTCCAAAGTACCCACCAGGCCACTTCCTACTCCCCAGCATAACTTATGTCACCAGATGAAGAGGCTGGCCAGAAGGCAGATAGTGAGCTGGTAGTTAAGGACAGGGCAGGGTATCAGAGTGGGGATACGTGCCACACCACAGGCACAGCCGTGGCTGGCAGTACACAAAATAGTAACATAAATGAAGGAAAAATAAAACAAACATTAAATCAAAATACAAAGGAGAAATGTCTGAAAGAGGGAGAGAAAAAAGCATTAGTGTCATGTTGGTGTCTGACTATTAGCAATACAGGTAAATGCAGAAAGACTAAATATCTGCTAGGTATAGGATGATGCCAGGGGGGCATGAAGAATAATAGCATAGAATGTGATACGCTTGTAATAGAAGATGTGTGTACAAGGCTGCAGGTGTATATTACCAATGGTCTCAGGGAGCCATGTGTGAAACTGGTGTTAGTAAAGTGTTGTTGGGCATCAGAAGACATGAAAGATGTATGTTTAGGTGTGCCTGAGTGGGTATATTGTTTGAGATAAGGACAAAGAAAGGCTATGTAGACATAACCACTGGTACAAACTACACAGGCTAATGTTCACCACACCAATGTGTTCTAACAAAGGCAGCAAGCCAGTGCTGATAACATTGGTAACTGTCAGCATATGGTGGACAAATACTATGATGTAAGCTGATATGTACAATGGAACCCAAACAACTCAGTCTGGCACACTGGAACCAATAAAGGCACAGCACTACAAATGCAGTCAATAAAGCTGAATACACCAAGCAGACACCAACGATCATGTTTGATACAAGGATTTTAATTCAAAGATTAAGTGCTTTCATTCCTCACAGGGAACTTCATCAGAATACATAATAAAACTCCACTACTACTTAAATAGTACACACAATTAATTACACCACAAAAATAAACACCAACTATTGGTTCCCCAATTAAATAAACAAAATCACAGCAACCTATTAATGTTAGTAAAATATATGATATGATAAAAAACTATCTGGTCTCATAAAATTTAAATTTTCTTCATCTAAAGTTTCAGGGCTCTCATTTTTAAGGCAGGAATAATAGAATAATGTTTGCTGAGTCCAGGAGGAGAACAGGCATTCAGTCTTAACTGCCACATTAACTTTTTGAGTTCGAGGCTAGTTTCCCAGTCCCCACCCCTCTCGGGGAACCTAACCTGTTCCAAAATCCAAAACTTATAACCAGCATGGGTGCATTCTAAAGAATGCTTATTAAGAGTGTTGGTACCCTTTTTGTTAATAATTTCATAAATGTGTTTGTAAATCCTTTGTTTGAGTTTTCTCTCAGTTTTCCCAATGTAATAAGAGAAACATTCTGTGCAGTAGGAAATATAGATCACCCCTTTTGTGTGACATGTAAAGTAACCAGTTGCAACTAATTTTTCGTTCGTCCCTCAAATCACTAAATCTACCAAGTTTGAAATGTAGGGAAAACCACAAATGAAACCAAACTGAAATATAATAAGGCAGGGATGTAGTAAAAAATATATTTCTTTAATCATGAACCAGTTAATGTGAGCGCTTTTGGTCGCACTTCAAATGTGCAACCTATGTTGTCTGATGAAGGTTGTACATTTGAAGTGCAACCGAAAGCGCTCACATTAACTGGTTTGTGATTAAAGAAATATATTTTTTACTACATCCTTGCCTTATTATATTTCAGTTTGAAATGTAGGGACACTGGCTGTACATTCCACACTTAAAGGTACCTTTTTGATACTAACACCTTTGAAACAAATACTTTCAAAGTAATTTTTTCAAATTAGCGCCCCTTTTAAAGTTAAACTTAAGAGGTTTGGAAAAAAACATCTAAACTAGTGGGCATTTTAGAAAAAAGGTCCCAATATTTCCATTACACATCTTTAACCTCCCTAGTGTCAAAATGGTATTCAGTCACAAATAAAAAAATTATCCCTTTTTATAGTTGTATTCATACTCGTCACCTGAACCTGGGAGTCAACCTCTAAATCAGAGCCAACCGAGTACTCAGCTGTTGAACCATCTCTGTAAAACATCAGTGGAATATATCTTGTGCCCCATCCATTCAAAATATCATGTTTAACAGACTCAACTACATCCATCAGGTAACCCCTGGCCACAAATAACACCCTAATAAACTCTAATTCACTGACCAAGTCCTCATTAAGTGTAGTCATTTGGGCAGCCCTAACCATTTGCCCTTTGACTATATTTATTTTTTGAAAAAGAGGATGGTCACACTGAAAATGCAAATAGGAGTTAGAAAAGCACTATTTCCTATAAAGGCTGGATACATATTTATTATTGATAGTATCCTTTCTAATATTCACATCCAAAAAATGGGATTCAGACAAACCAATACAAGGGGTGTTAATCTGAAAAAATATTTTGAAAGTGTTTGTTTCAAAGGTGTTAGTATCAAAAAGGTACCTTTAAGTGTGGAATGTGCAACCAATGTCCCTAAATTTCAATATGGTGATTTAGTGATTTGAGGGACAGACGAAAAATTAGTTGCCACTGGTTACTTTACATGTCACACAAAACGGGTGATTTATATTGCCTACTGCACAGAGTATTTCTCTTATCACATTGGGAAAACTGAGAGAAAACTCAAAGGAATTATGAACATATTTATGAAATTAATAAAGAAAAGGGGACTGATCCTCTTTATAAGCATTCTTTAGAATGCACCCAAGCTAGTTATATGTTTTGGTTTTGGAACAGGTTAGGTTTTCTGAGAGGGGTGGGGACTGGGAAACTAGCCTTGAACTCAAAGAGTTAATGTGGCAGTTAAGACTGAATGCCTGTCCCCCACCCCCGGACTCAACAAACATTATTCTATTATTCCTGCCTTAAAAATTAGAGCCCTGAAACTTTAGATGAAGAAAATGTACATTTTAAGAGACCAGACAGTTTTTTTATCATATCATATATTTTACTAACATTAATAGGTTGTGGTGATTTTTTTTATTTAATTGGGGAACCAATAGTTGGTGTTTATTTTTGTGATATAATTGTGTGTGTTATTTAAGTAGTAGTGTAGTTTTATTATGTATTCTGATGAAGTTCCCTGTGAGGAATGAAAGCGCTTAATGTTTGAATTAAAATCCTTGTATCAAACGTGATCGTTGGTGGCTGCTTGGCGTATTCAACTCTATTGACTGCATTTGTAGTGCTGTGCCTTTACTGGTTCCAGTGTGCCAGACTGAGTTGTTTGGGTTTCTTAGTTTTATTGTGTTCAGTCTTTTCACCATTTTTCTGGTTCTTGATATGTACAATGGGACACAGCAGTCATAATGTTAGAATGCCATGGGTATGTCATTCGTAAGTGCCACATGCATGGGTATTTGGTGGAGCGATGCGCAGAACATATTAGTAGATGTGCAGTAGACATTATGGAAGGGCTTACCATGTGGGGCATAAGTTTCCAAACATAAATGCAAGGAACCCATTAACATGTCTTGTGTGCATGTTAGGTTTCATGCCAGCATAAACAAGGGTGCGTCCAGAAGTATGGTGTTGCATATAAGTGTAACAGTGACCTCAACCTAATTATAACTTTTAGTAATATACTGCTGCTCTGATATCCAATATGTGTATATAGCATGACAATACTTACTCCTGCATCTACAAAACAGAAGCTGGCTCTCTTCTACATGTTCAGGAGCTGAAAAACAGGACCAAAATTGAGATGCCTCACAAATTATATGTCCTGTAAGGGCCCTTGTATTTATGTTTAAAATATTGTAAAAGTAACCTGTTATGCATAGTTTGTGTACATCTCAGGAGTACTCTCTATGGATCTTTTTCTCATTGGTACAAAAGGTAAAAGTGGTACCTCTTGAGGTTGCTATGTTGGAGAATGCAGTGCTGGTCATAGCAGTTAATGCCGGAAATAGCAGTCATCATTCTGGTAAGGCTATGCCAGGCATCCACCTTATACTGTGGACCTTTATAGGTTTCCCTCTGCAGGTGCTCCTGGTGGTCTATGTGCATAAAGTACATAAATATATGAATTAGGAGTCCTAGCACCCCTGGTGCCTTCTGAAGGCAAGAGCCATGTAAGAAGTCACAGTCCAAAGGAATATGGTATCATACAACATCATGCACTTAGTGCAACATGTCCATGGTGTGACAGTATGGTGCTAAGGTGTGAAATACAGTATATAAAGAGTGTCTCAGTAGCACAGTATGAAGCAATACTTTAACCCATGTTCCCACCAGTGTCACTGACCCACTCATGCAAAGACATTGCACTTCACAGGGCCTCATGCAAGTGAACACTGTGGAATGAGCCTCATGGCATAGCCTTGGCCATGAGTGCAGTGCGATAAAAGTGAGATTCAGAGACATTTGCTCTAAATAGTTTTATTACAATAATGGCTGCACTAAGAAACTTGAACTTGCACAGTAAGACAGCCATGGCCGTTACTTTGCTGATCATGCTATGGAATTTGCTATATTCAGCAAAAAATCATAGAATGTACATACTAAAGCAACATTTCAATTTTCTTCGGTTATGAACTCTACATGTGAAGTAAGCAAATACAGACTACTGTCTGCAAATGTTAGGATACTGCTTTTTACAGCTGCTGTAGATGTATGCTGTTTGTTGATGTACCTAATGCTTTTCTTTGGGGAAGGGAGTTTCGTTTGGGGGCTGTGCTCTCAACAGGTGACTGCTGACTGAGGAGAAATATACATGGATACATTTGCTTGCGCTGTAATTTACAACCTTAAGTGCCACAGTGGAAGGTTTGGCATGTGTTGTAGAAAGTGGGATGCATAGGATCTGTGGTTAGGTTAAGGACTGTAGGAGCAATACTGTTAAAATCTCTTAGTTGTTTATGTACTTTGTATGACTGCATGTAACCAAATGTTTCTCTATATCCTGCTGGGTACTGTAAGAGAAGGGTAGGGTAGTGCAGAGAACATTAATCACTCTGAAACTTTTGCATACTACATGTCTCACTGATGAATGGGCAGTCACCAAGTAGCAAGAGTTATTGCTGTTGAAGGGAACTGTAACCTCTGTTAGGTTGTAACAACATTGGATCTTGTAGTCCACATGCCTCTGTGATGTGATCTCTGACACTGTTGTGTTCACTCCCATTTTTAGATCACCAGCTAAGGTACACTGTGTTACTGGGAGCATGTGTGTGAGTGTTGATATGTAGAGGAAGCTTTAAATACAAATGACTAAGTGTGCTGGCCTGTTACTGCTCCACAGGGGTCTATATAGATCTAGGAGTCTATATTAGTTCACTGAAAGTTATTTTCAGTGAACACCTCTTCGTCGACACATATTCAGAGAAAACCAGTTCTGCAATTCATTGAATTTTCCAAGGGAAATGAAGTAGTTGGACAACTATACAACCTTGCCCTTTTTTCCACTGTAGTGCAATCTTGGAATTGGTATATATAGTTACGTGGGTGTGCAGCCCCTCACATTGGAGGGTGTGGGGGTAGGCAGTGGCATGGCTAGAGTTTGTGCCACCTGGGGCTGTCTTTGAGTTTGCTGCCCCTCCCCCTCACAAAATCATGGTCAAATGGGGCCCCCAATACACAGCCCTCCTCCCCCCTGAAGCCATTCCAGTGCCCCATTACTTAGCTATTTCTCCCCATTTACCATAAACACTGTAATGTGCATGCTGCTTTATGCTTTACTTCTACAATGATTTATTTGGATTTCATTTAAAACTTTTATTTTAAATTTTATAGCACAAACACTGCTAGACATCTTGCTAAACAAAGCAATACAGTCTCACAATGAAAACAGACAACATTAAAATGTTTCTGCCCTTGAAACTCACATTCATTGAAACAGTATAGAAACCCACATTCAAAGAAAATGCATCTGGCCAGTGGCGGATAAAGTTTACCTTTGGGCTGTTTTCAAATCCTAGGCCCCTTGCACACATATTTAGGACCATGCAAACCTACATGTGTTCTTTAGTTCACCTTCCTCATTGTATTAAATTATATTCCTTGTATAATACAGCACACATGTTAGAACATGTTTTAAATTTATTGTTTTGAACATTTTTCCAGTAAGCAATTAAACAAAATGTTGAACCAATAATGACAAAACTGCTCAATTTATAACATTTCCATCATAAAAGTCATAAATGTCTACTCAAACTTCTGTCATTAAAATCCACCAATATCAGTAAATATGCACAATCTCTGCAGAAGTAAAATTCATCTAATTAATTCCACATTAAAGAGATCTGTAACATCTGGACAGGAGAAGTGGTGGTAAGGGTAGAGAATTCAGGCTCTTGTTTCTTATACCCAATGTACAGCATTTGAGCCTGAGTAACACTAACCACCAGGTATACCTAACTGCACTGTGTGCATATATGTGTGTGTGTATACACAAATATAAGCATTTTACAGATCTTTAAAATGTGTAAGCCAACATATATTTAAATTTGGAAAGCCTTGCTTAAATACCTTTGTATCTTTTTATGACTGCACAAGTGGAGCTATATATTCCACAAACTCATTTTGTTGCACTGTATCTCGGTTTAGACAAAGATTTTGTCTGTGTGAACCATATTCCAAAGATCCAGTGTAGCATTTTGGAAGGCCTCAATTGCCATGCAGTGTTGATATGAACTTGCTACTCTGTTCTTCTCCCAATACAGCACTGATACAGTGGGCAGGGAATGACTAACTAATGTTGTACACTATAGCAGGATCACTGAACCATAGATGGCATGCTACACCATGGACTTGTAATAAGATTCAGACAAAATAGAAACAATCTATGCTAATGAACCTCATTACCCATTCATGGTGTATTCTTAAGCTGTCATATCCCCAGGCATAGTCCCCAACATACTACAAATATTGCGATCTCCACAGCAGGTATGATAGGGAAACTCCACCATGCATTTGGCAGGAGTGCTGAAAGTCAAGAGGTGGTAAGTTATGATGATGCACAGCTGTAAACATACCATTTAGAGTTGTAAAATACATTTAAAGTCATTGCCTGTGTAAAAACAGGATGACTATGAGCAAATCAATACAGCACATGCATATAGCTGCCTGTCCAGAACAGATAGTGTATTGCGCATAAGGAGTGCTCCTTATGTATGTTAGAAGTGTCACTGCAAGAACAGGGGCATTTCCCATGTAGTAACTGCAGTTCCATTGCTAATAAAAATCAGGAGAACACATCAATACCAAAATGTCCTACTGCATTCAGTGGGCAACAAATTATGAAAAATGTTAATTGGCATGCTGTAATCAGGGAAGTAATGGTATACTGTGTCTAAAATATAGGCACAGAAATATATGACTTTTGCATTAGCATATGCTGCATGAGGAATTTTGTAAGTCCTTTTCAGGATCAGGAGAGACAGGAATGCTGAAGGTAGTATGCTATCCACAGCATAAAGTCTTTTGGAATCTGACTCTATATTTCATTCTGTAGTTATTAAAAACTTAATTCACCATATGTTTTCTCCCTCATCCACCAGGTGTTGTCCAGTGGCTCTCCTTCCTTTACCTAATCAGCCTGTTCATTTATTTCTTGGTGAAGAGATCCAGGCACTCTCCAGCTTGGGCAGGAGCCCTATAGCCTCTTCATTCTTTGTCTAGAGGACCTAGTCAGCACATCTGATCTCTCAGAGAGGTAAGAAGTAGGCAGTAGATAGTGGGCCATACTGCCAGACTTGGTGAATTCCCCTCTTTCCTTGGAGTTCCCAATCTCTGCTGTGGATCACTGGAGTCCCAGTGGTGCAGCCGATCATGGGAAACCTGCATGCCTCCACACGCATGCTAATCACCAGCCTTACAGGTGCAATGCCTACTGCTCCCTCTAGATATCACCCACCCTGCTAAGCCAGAACTACCTCCCTCTCCCTGGGACAAGCAAAGCAGATAATGGTCACTCACTTCCATCCTTCCTGCCCTACTCCCACCAACACATATACTTTATATCAAACACTGGTTATTTGAGCTCCAGTCCTGTGTGCCATGGGACTTGGTAGTTCACTATAATTGCAAAGGTTTTTTGTTAGGCTGGATAAAATTAGCTCTGTAAAAAAAAGTAGCAGCTACATCCACCAGAGGCCTTCTCATCATGGTCAAGTATATGAAGTTAAAATATAATTGCACCTACTAAAAATTCAAAAATCAAAATGTTTATTGGCATGCCTACTAGTGCTACAGTGACAAATATGGTATTACCTCAGAAAGACGAGTTCAGTAGCCGGGCTGAACCACAGATTAATGTTACTAGTAGAAAAATACACCTACTATTTTCTGCCTTTTGCTACTCATAGGAAACTTAAATAACTTTTCACTGAAAAGAAAATCAAATTAAAATATTTACTTTTGCATATCATTTCAATTAACCTGCTACCATCCTGCACATAAAGCAAAAATATTTACAAAGTCAAAGTGAAAGTGAAAGTAAACTTTATTGTCATTCAGAAATCATACAAGTGCCAAAACTGAACGAAATTCCGTATCTCCAGACTCAATGTGCAGACAACATATAGACTATTTTCACAGACATTTACACATGTAACACCTGGCTATTACATCACAGACATGTAGGTAGACAGACTAATATTGCACATAATTAGAAACACATTTTAACACTTTTTGAACTGAACACTTACTTGCATGAGACTTTAGTATTGCACAGGTACTTGGTTAAGACATTGAATTGATCCTTGCACAGAAAGAGACATTGAGTATTGCATTGTGAACATTAGAGTATTGCACTATGGACCTTAGAGTATTGCACTATGGTTAATTTATGGATTTGCATGTATTGCACTAAAATAAGATATATTTTACTGCATTGCTACTGCCCTAGATGTCCTATAAGTTACAGTCATGGTGAATATTGCACTAAGTATTAGGTGAGACTGGTAACCAGGTTCTTGCACAAATTGAGACAGTTTCTACTGACCCAGTTAGACATAATGGAGGGCAGTGGTTAGCTCAGCAGCCTGATGACATTAGGGAAGAAGCTGTTCCTGAATCTCGTAGTTCTGCAACATATACTTCGGAAGCATGTTCCGGATGATAGATGCAGGAACAGTCTGTAAGCAGGGTGAGGCAGTCTTTAATTATTCCTCTGGACCAGCTGAGACATCTGGATAAGTAAAAGTTGTGGATAGGTGGAAAGGTGGTATTAATGATCCTCTTGGCTGTCATCACCACTCTCTGGAGGGATTTGCGCTCAGAGGTAGAGCAGCTTCCATACCATACTACAAGGTTGTTCATCAGGATGCTTTCTATTGTATCTGTGTAGAAGGTAGTGAGAACTGCTGATGGGAGATTTGCTGTCCTCAGCCTTCTTAAAAAGTGCAGCCTCTGGTGTGCTTTCTTGACTATGGCATTTGTATTTGTGTTCCAAGACAAGTCCTCATCGATGTGCACTCCTAGAAACTTTGTGCTTCTCACTCTTTCAACTGTTTCCCCACTGATGGTGAGGGGGGAATGTTCCTTCCAATTTTGACTGTAGTCCACAATTATCTCTTTTGTCTTGTTCACATTTAGTGCTAAGTTGTTATTTCCACACCAGGTAATGAGTTGATCCACCTCATCTCTATATGCTGTTTCATCGTCATTACTGATGAGGCCCACCACTGTTGTGTCATCAGCAAACTTGATGATGTGATTTGTATTGTACCTGGCTGTACAATCATGTGTTAACAGGGTGAACAGCAAGGGACTTAGCAGACATCCTTGTGGAACTCCAGTGTTAAGAGTGAAGCTATCTGAGGAGTTATTTCCTACAAAACATATCTAAAGAAATAAAGTGGTAGTAGCAACTACATTCGACAGGTGTTCTGGCAAATATTAATACGTTTACAGATGTGTGCAAGCACAGCACATCTGTAATCCATTCATGAGGTGCAAATAAAGGAAAAAATTATAAAAACAAATAAAATCTTGGTCAAGTATAAATACTGTAGCCACCAAACTGAAGGGATTTATTGATGTTTGAACAAACGTAAGAAGATGAACGCTGACATATTCAGAACTTTTCAGGTATTGTACTCTGTTCTACCTAATGAAATAATTAGATTAACAAAGCACCTACTCTACTAATCTAATTTCATGGACAAGTGTCAATATGTTCAAGGCATACTTTGCTAAGCCACCCAAGTACATTATTTATAAACGATAAGGCATTTTTGAAAATATTGTCACTGCATAATCATGATACTTCATTGCAATCTCATAGATAATTCACATTTTACCCATAGTGAGAGGACTAAGGGAGGGATTTAGACAGGACCGGCCTAAAGTGCCAAGGCTATGGCAAAAAGATCCTGTTAGAGCGATTGCTGAAAACAGTTATTCACAGACACATCAGCCGCAATGAAGAAAGTCCTCATTATCAGCTAATTTCCATATCTCTCAGTTGCTCAATGGTTACCACAAGTCCAAACAGGCCCGTTTCTGCTGCCCTTGTTGTAATCATCACTGGTGACTGATGCATTTTGTTAGTACAAGCACCCCAGTCATTTATTCCCCTATACACATGCACCCATCCAAATATATGCACTCACCAGGCACATCACCATACCTCTTACCCGTCCCAGAGTTTACAGAGTTCCATGGTGCTACCTTTTACATCCCTTATAAATCACAAATTTATTACAGTGTGTCAGTAATGGAGGTCCTCAGACATTCATTATGCTTATAATTCAGAAAATGTATCATGATGCAAGTCTTTTGCTCTATCAACTCATTAATTGGATTAGGCTAATATTTATAAAGACTCCCTCGTGCCTTCTAGTCTCCCCCTAGCTTTGTCCGTAAGATGTGAGCATGGCCCCTATATGTCATGGACCTTTAAAGTCAATCAATAATGCCAGAGTTCCATACTTTGTATTGTCCAGTAAAATTATCCAAATGCAATTGTTTTATTAACTTTTAATGTTGATTAAAGTAATATGTAGAAAGACTCCTCTGATGTCTTGTGTTTCCCCTCCAATATATTTTTCATGGCCATAAATAAGCTATACAACAGAAGGAGGAAGCTACTACATGACAGAGCAAAATCCCAAAAAGGGAAGGCATCTCTGATCAGTATTAGCAAGAAACTTCGATCCCTCATAAAATCATTAAAGGCCAGTTTAGAAAGAAAAATTGCCCTAGACACTAAAGATAATCACAAGGCCTTCTTTAGTTATGTCAGGAATATGGGTGGAAACTCCCAGATATGCTCTGAATTGTTACATAACGGTACAAAATATACCGAACATACAGACATAGCCAACATCCTGGCAGACAGATTCAGCGCAAACTTCTCCAGCCCTTCCCCCCCCAAAGGAGCAAATGCCTATCCCAACTGAATGTAACCTCCCTGACATCACAGATGCACAGGTGAAAGCTGCCCTCCCCAAAGCAAAAAACACAGCATCTATGGGACTGGACGGTGTCCCAGGCTGTGTCTTACACGAGCTCCAAGAAGAACTTAACCCTCACATTAAGTCACTGTTCAAACTTAGCCTTACTACAGGATATGTGCCCAAAGAATGGCGTACAGCTACAGTGGTCCCACCCCACAAAGGTGGTGCCACAATGGACCCCGGGAACTATCGCCCCATAAGCCTGACTAGTCTGGTCTGTAAAGCTATGGAGCGTATTATCATGGAACTCATAAACAAAGACATTGGGAGCCTCCAGACACTGGACCCTACCCAATTCGGCTTTGTTAAAGGCAGATCTTGCCTCTTAAACCTAGTTGATTTCTTTGAAACAGTTACCAAAGCCATAGATGAGGGCAAGGTAGTCCACACAGCCGACCTGGACCTCGCAAAAGCCTTCGACACAATACCCCACTCGGGCATCATAAATAAGTTTACCAGCTTAAATATCAACCCCTATATCACAAGATGGGTTGCAAACTGGCTCAGGAATAGAACCCACATGGTCAGAATCACAGGTGCCATGTCCGAATCCAAACCAGTTACAAGCGGCATCCCACAGGGCTCAGTTCTGGGATCTCTCTTGTTCGGTATATACTTCTCTGAGGTTCAGGCTAACACGGGGGGGATTATGGCTGACAAAGTTCACAGATGACTGCAAACTGGGGGCCATAATTGAATCTCCAGCCAACACAAGCATCCTCCAAAAGGGTCTCACAGAGACGGATGCTTGGTGCCAGAGCCATGGCCTCAAGCTAAATGCTAAAAAGTGCATAGTCATCCCCTTTGGGAAAAACAAGGTGCCCACAAATTACCACACAGGTGGTAATCCATTAAGTACGGAAGAAGTAATTAGAGATTTGGGGACCAACGTAGATAGTAATTTCTCCTTTGATAATCACGTTGCCAAAGTGGTTAGAAAGACCTTCTATATAGCCCATCTTATCACGAAAGGGTTCGCATCTAGATCAAGAGAGGTCATTGTGCCCCTCTACTCGTCACTCATCAGGCCCATAATTGAATACAATGCCCCCTTTGGGATGCATCTTACCCGACACCTGCAGAAATTGGAGAGACCCCAAAAGTACCTCACTAAGAGGATCATGGGCAACAAACAGATGTCCTATGCAGCTCGACTAAAGAAACTCCAGCTCTACTCAGTTGCTTACCGCCTACTCAGACGTGATATATGCCTGACGTACAAAGCCATGTCAAACCCAGAATTAATGGACATGCTCCACCTCAAAAAAATCCAAGTCCCTTAGAGCTACACGCTCCAGGGCCTTAAACCTCAGCACAAAAATAAATAGGACATGCTGGAGGGACAGATTCATTTCCCAGAGGCTCCCCTCACTCTGGAATAGAATCCCAATTCATGTTAGACATAGCCCCTCGCTGACCCTCTTCAAGCGAAATCTGGACGGTGGATGGGAAATCGCAAATTCACCCCTGGGATCTCTTCTGTGTCCCTGCTAGACAGAGGCACAGTAAACTAATCTTAAAGGGTACCTTCTGTGACCTACTTTACAGAGGCACAGTAGGCTAATCTAATAGGGAGGCGGAAGCCAAATACACTCTGGCTAGGCTTATAAATGCCCTAGGGCAGACAGCCTAGTATCTACCTATAACCTATGTGGCAAAATCAGTTTCTCTACCACCTTTCTGGTGATTAGAATGTAGAAAAGTATCCCTTGTGTCCATCACCCTCCCTATTATATGCACTGCTCATTGATGTGGGGTAGTTGAGAAGCATAGACCCCCCAACAAATACCTCACACACACACATATTGCACACAGGCAACCTGTACATCACAAACTTCCTTCACCCAATCGCACTCACCCTTTTACCTATAAACATATACATCTACCTACCTGCTTCCTAATTGAACTAATACTGTTGCCATCCAGGCAGACACAGATACACAGACACACACAAACACACACTTACTTGTGAAGCAGCAGCAACATTCCATTCCGTGAACAGCAAAATTCTGTGAACACTTGTTCACAGCAATAAGAAGCAGCAAGTCTACACACACACCCTTACTTGCGAAGCAGCAACATTTCCAAAAGTTAAAATTGCATGGGCGGACAGAAAGACCAGGATGTCTGTGAGACAACGCATGCACAGATGTGATTCGAACAGACCGGAAGAACAGAACGTTTATTAAACTATTAAAGTAACAGTCCCAAAAGTGCTGCCCGGGGTGGTCCGCCCCTATTACAAACCCCCCAGCTATGCCACTGTGAGTGAGTTTGATTTAGTTAGTTGTGGGTTCCATTGTGCTGTGGGGCAATTGTTTCAGATCCATACAGCTAATAACAATGGTTACTTTGTTGTTACAGGCACTTCTGGACTACAATAATAGTTCCAGTCTGCACAAAGTATGATAACTTTAGATTTTGCTTGCCTGCACTTCCAGGCTATTTCAATGTTTTAACTTTAATAGCATTGATTTGCACTTGAGGGACAGTAGACAGTAACCTGGTCTCATTATGTGCTGGAAATCACTGATGAAACTTTAGTGTGCTTACTGTGATTGGCCAGAAGGCTATTTTGCTTGTTTACTGGTTTTCCGAGCCTGTGTAAAGACATTGCATTTGTGTGAGGCTTGGTATTACACAGGGGTGTTTAGCAGTGCCTTGTATTGACACACTCACTTAGAATTGAAATTTTCCTATAAAACTACTTCTGAAATTTCCTTGATACTTAGTTGCACAAAGAGTAACTAGTCTGCATACTGAGGAACACCAACCCACAAGTTTAGTCTTGATTCTTTCCTAAGCTCACCAACCATAAACCCCTCTTGCACCACCCCCTTGTAGATCATGTAATAAGGATCTGTAACCATGAATATACACTTTCCTACAATTTCTGTAGTCATTTTGGTGGATATGGGCATCCTGAGGCAATTTAACAATTGTAGACAAAATCGGGGGTGGCTATGGGAGCAAAATGTGCCTCAGTATTTGCCTACTTAGTACTGGCAGGTTGGAAGAAAAAGAAGTCTTCCCCTCACCTTTCATGAACAATATCGCAGCCTACTATAGATTTTTGGATGACATCCTAATTGTTTGGAAAGGTAGGTAGGAAGATGTGAAAGTATTCATGGATTTTCTCAATGGGTCAACAGACTTTTTAAAGTTTACATACAAGATGCATGACAAAAAAATTGATTATATGGATACAAAGTTAACTAAAAATCCAAACACTGGGGCACTATCCACCACTATTTATAGAAAGGAGACATTTGCCAATATACTTCTGCATTACAACAGCTGCCACCCTTTCCATCAAAAAGGAAGTGTAGCTAAAGGCCAAATGGTCAGACTGTCCAGATTAGTAAGCAATAAAGACAAGTTTAAAGAAGAAATGCATATACTTGTAGGAATGTTCAAGGAAAGAGGTTATCCACTGCAGTTACTATTGTCGGTTAAGAGAGAGATTATGAGAAACAGAAATTCCAGATTTCTCCCTATTTTGAAGGGAGAAATAAACAGTGGAACAGCTAAAGATTATGGGGTACCTAAAAATGATGTAATGGTTATTTCTTACCATCAAGATGCCCATATGTTAGTAAAGACACTAAACAATGCATGGAATACTGTCTTTGATCAAGCATTAAAAGAAAAGTTGGGATCATCCCCCAGGGTAGTATTTAGTAGGGGAAGAAATATTAAGGAAATATTAGAAAGGGCAAAAGAACCACACATTGAGACCTATGTGTCAAAAATGAGTAAATGTGGCTTTTGTAGTACACGTAGATATATTAATGATGGACCCTACATAGGAAATAGTGACATAAAGCAGAAGTTTGCAATGTACAGGAAGATGTAACTGCAAAACTAGAAATGTGGTATACATTGCAATGTGTATTTCATGTCCAGCATTCTACATAGGGAAAACCGTGAGAACTCTACATAAAAGAATTTTAGAGCATACAAGGGACATTAGAAAATTTAAATTAAGTAGTGCCCTACCCAATTCAAGTGCAACTTGGACAATCGGATGGGAAACTGGAAATTCATCCCTGGTTTGGTACCTATGTCTCTAATCCATTAGGTAGCCGGTAAATGGTTCATCTCCCAGGCCTATGCTTACACTTATCAAGGGTATCAAAACTTGTCAGAGATTTGGGATGCATGGCTAGGATTAAAAAGCCCTTGTGGTTATTAACCTAATAAACACCTATGAACCTATATGTCCCGTCATCCCCGACCACTGGTTCTACTTTTAGGGATTTGTTGTTCATCAGGTAATTTCCATGGGTGGCTGACTTCCCAAAGGATACTATTAAGAATTTCTTCACACTGAGTTTTAAGCTGTGGCTTTGGCACCAGTCACATGTCTGCATTAGTCCTTCCTGTAGGATGTTAGTATCTTTGGAGGATTCTATGACTACTCTTAATTTGCGGTCATCTTCAAAATTCGCCATCCAGAGGACCTTGATATTGGCTTTAACTTTTGAGAAGCAGACACCAAAAAGAAGGGACCTAGCATATAGCCCTGTGGGACTCTGCTAGTGACTACCTTCTTGGTGGTGGTGGTCTCCCCTATCCTAACTTTCTAACAGGCAGTGACAAATGGTGATGCATCTCAATGTATATCAGCAACAAACTCACCCTAAGACTTGCTAAATAGGTTAGTGCACTTGAGCTTCTTCCTGTTAACATTCCCACAGGTAAAGTCCCATATCATATCCTTGCAAGCTATAGGTCACATTCTATGACCCAAGAAACCCATAACTCATACTTGGACTTCTGGAGGCCCTCACCATTTAACCCAATACCATAATCATGGTCGACCACAACTACACCACTACAAACTGGTGTACTTACACATCCCCAAACTTACAGGCTTAGATTCCTGGACTTTGTAAACACAAACACCTTGGACCACATAGTCCACATACCCTCTAGGGGTGCAAGCATACTCAACAATGGTATTCATAAACATAGGAGAATGCTGTACCCTATTCTAGTGTAGTGTCCCCTCTGTTAAGGTCAGACCACAAAGGTGTCTCCTCCATAATAAATGTTTCCCTGGCTAACCCTATAACACTTAGGAGCTATTCTAAGACAAACTTTCTACTACTAAGTGATAACCTGTCAAAATGTCAACCCCCCATCCCTGATAACATTGCTGCCTATGCAGAATTTTTCAAAGAAACTGTGCAATCATGTTAAAAAGGTATAGGGACAGATGTGCCTCCCAGAAATAAGCCTGGAACTAACTCAGAAAACAAACCACCCTGGAGGAAATCAAACATAAACAGGTTATACAACAAAAAAAGTCATAGACAAGATTAGGAAGTGCTATGCTCAGCATGATTAAAACACTCAGTCTAAACAAATAACTAAGAGGGCAAATTAAGTCTATTAAAGCTAAATTTGATGTAAAGGTAGCTTCCCATGCAAAGGACAACCACAGATTTCTTTAGCTATGTCCAAAACCTCAAAGGCACCACACAGCAGTGTGCAGAACTGGCTGTAAATACAGCCACCTACATGAAGCCAAAAAATATAGCAAATTATCTGGCTGACAAATTCAGCTTCAGTTGTACCTCCTCTCTCCCCTGGCTGCCCCCTAGGAAATACCATTACACCACCCTAACTACCAGTTAGGTAGGAAGCAGGTCCTAGATCTCTTAGTCCAAAAACACTGCATCAATGAGCCCCGATACTATCCCAGGATGCCTCCTTAACAGCATGAAACATGACTTATCAAGACCACTAGAATCACTATTTAAATATGGCATCCAGACAAGTCTTTGTGCAAAATGAATGGAGGACTGCAACTGTCGTCCCTCTGCACAAGGGTGGGCTATCTACAGGCCCAGGTAACTACAGACCCACAAATCTGACTAGTCTAATACACAAAGCCATGGAAAGAATTATCTTGGAAATGATAAACAATGACATGAGAAACTTTCAGACACTGGATCCAACCCAGTTTGGTTTCATCATGGACTGGTAATGCTACTCAGTCTGGTAGACTTCTTCAAGAAAGTCAGCAGAACATTAGAAGAGGGCAAAACAGTGCACTTTGCATACCTTAATCTGGCCAAAGTATTCAACACAATTCCCCACCTGGGCACTGTAGAAAACTTGCAAAGTTATGTATAAAACCCTGTGTCACCTGCTGGATAGCCAGCTGGCTCAAAGATAGGATCCAAGAAGTTAGGATAGGGGAATCTACCTACACAAAAATGAAAGTCACTAGTGGATTTCTTCAAGTCTCAGTGCTGGGATCACGCCTTCTTGGTATCTACTTCTCTGAATTCAAAGCCAACTTCAAGAAGTTTGCAGATGACTGCAAACTAGGTGCATTCATGAGTTCCTCAAAGACATAAATACTCTCCATGAAGGCCTGACACAAATTAATAACTGGTGCCAGAATCATGGTCTACACTCAATGTAAAGAAATGTATAATAGTATCAATTTTGAAGTTTGCTAACCCTGGAAACTACCAGGTTAGTAGGGTTAGGGTTTAGAAAATCATGTAGACAGTAAAATGGCCTTTGACCATGTTGTGTCTGTGATAGTAAGGAAATAATTCTATGTTGCACAACTTATAAGCAAAGGTATGGCATTTAGGGCTGAGGATGTTATTGTCATTAGCCCCATAGAGTACAACACCCCTTTGATATGTACTTAGCAAGGCACATGCAACAACTGGAGCAGCCACAGAGGCTCCTAACAAAAGGAGTACAGAGTATAAACAACATATCCTATGCAGATTACCTCAAAGCCCTATACTTGTATCTGGTCTCCTACAGACTGCTAAGTGGCAATCTATGCCTCACCTACAAGGCATCCTTTGATACTGCTCCAATGGACCTGTTGCACATCTGCAAAATAGCACCAGAATTATAAGATCTAGAGACCTAAACCTAATCTGTAACATAAATTGGAAATGTTGGAGGAACAGATATATGTCTCAAGGACTACCCCCTTCTCCAGAACAGACCTCCCATCCACGTGAAGCAGAATATTTCCTTAACCCAGTTCAAGTATAAATTGGACCAGTGGATGGGGAGTTGGAAATGTACCCCTCATCTGGCACCTTTGTCTCTATTAGTCAAAGGCAGCCTGTACATGCTTGGTCACCTATGTCTAAGTTTACATATTCTCCTTAAAATAACCCTAGGGTATCACCTACTCTGGTAATGGTAATTCACATGGCTAGTCTTCCTCTAGTTCTGGTAGGCAAGCCTAGCCTGGAAGGGAATGGACACAGTCCACACCTCCAATGTTGAGGGCACTGCAGGATGTTGTGGATGCAGACAAAGATGGGGTGTTTTTGCTGAAACCATCCACAGCACATCACTGTGGTCATACTCGAGGATCACTTCATCATGTGGGCATGCTGTGGATCGTGCCCATGATGTTCCATGGACAGCGTGCTCCTACGGAGAGGAAGTTACATTGTTGGCACACATATCTCCTGAGGGTGCCTTAGACTATCTGCCAAACCCCAGCACAGTGTCTCATCTTCCATGGGAGTTGTGTCCATGCATACTTACAGATGACCTTGAGCATCAGCCACTTCTGCAAAGTTTCGTCACATAGGAGATGCCACTCTCTCTCTCACAGTCTCCCTGGTTCCCCACATGCAGCAGTCCAACACACACACACATATACACACCACAGCAATAGCCTGCACCCCTACTCACACATACTGCTCATTGGTGACATGTCAATGTGGCCCCTCCCCACATATGCACATAACAACCGTGCCCTGCCCTCAGTATTGTCTTACTTGAATAGCCTGTGGCTGATGCATAGTGAGCCCAGTCCATAAGCACTACAGCACAACTTTGTTGTAGTATCTCATACAGCAATGTTACTGCTGTATGTAATGTTTAATTTGACCTATAGTTCTGAAACAGATGACGACTCTTAGGTAGTGTCATGGCATATTGCACCTGCCTCTGTTTTGCGTGGTCATCCACTGCAGCCAGCTTCTCCACTGAGTTCTCAGCAGGCACCTCCTCTACTGTGGACTCTCGGATGTCAACTTCCTGAAAGTCAATCCACTGATGTACTTGTTTACATAAAATGTGTTACATAATATTGCACACACATCAAATATTTTACTCCACATTTCAGGATCACATTGCAGGGTACCACCAGAAACATCTAAGCCATGGAAATGGGGCCTCATCAGTCTAAACCCATTTGAAAATCTTTCTGGTCTGAGACAGGGTGGTGTTGCACACATTCTTTGCTTTGCTCTATTGATTTCTTATTGGTGTCATCAGACATGGTTCTGGGATATAACTGGCATCACCAATAAGATGTCCATGGAGGAAATCAACCCACACAAATCTCTTAATACATGCTGGACATGTGCTAAAATACACGCCCAGGCAGATACTATGACAACCAGACACCTCAAGATGTCATTAAGATCATTGTCAGATACAGTTATATGGAAGAAGTCTGGGACATACCAAGATGTGGCAGGTAGACCCAATGATGGACATGGGGCCCTGAGGTAGGATGCCACAGAATGAAGTAGGGGAGAACCAAAAAAATAAAAATACATGGGAATATAACAGAAATTATACCAGGAATAAAGAGTCCATCCTGCTGCTATGCAACCATTGTTAGTCTGAATGATATGAAATTATTTGTTAGCAACACCAAGCACAATACAGAACATCTTGTGCTCCATTTAAATTATTTAAAAGGTCAAAACTTATTAGTCTCCTTTCAGTTACATCTAACCAGAGGATGGAGTGATCAGTGAAGCACAAATTTGGGTGCAAAAAAGCAGCTACCACTATCTGGGTAAGAAAAGAATTACTTTACTGAGATCAAGCATAGCTCTGTTCAAACATTCAGACCATATTTTGCACACCACATTTTTTACTACAACCACTTCTCCCACCACCAGTATGCTTCAGCTGATTCAGTATTTATTTCTGAGCCTACTGCAGCAATTACATTGAAATTTTTTTTCACTCCAGCAACCAGGACACTGACCCAATGTCTACTCATTAATTTACTTACATTGCTTTAGCACATTACTTAAGAAAAGCATAAACATGAAAAGTGGCTTTAAAATCCCACAGCCATGTGTTCCTTTGCTATTTTTTAATCAGTTTAATTCACAAGCTGTGTAGACGGCAGGATTTTCAGGGAGAGCATGTTTCATATGATTATGCACTGCGGCACTGCAGAGTTGACTATAGTGTTAATATGTAGCTACTAATCACTGGCAAAATTTCCTGCATTATTTACCAGCTAATTACTTCACATCCCGGAGCTCATTATAATCTGCCAAAGGATGCTAGCTTCTAAGTCTTAAGAACCTTCTTGTGGTTGTGCAAACACCATTGTAGGAAGAGCAGGTAAAAGTTCTTTATCCTCCCCATGCTAATCCTGCCTTCTACTTACATGAATTCCACAATCTACTCCCTCTGCTATTCATACCCTGAAATCAAAACTATGGGGTTAAGGCATGAAATTCCTTCTTGACCCCTACTGTGATTACCCTTTTTGGGCAATGGTCCCCTCCCTGCCATCTAAATAGCCCAAATCCAACTAACCCTTCTGGTTATACCCCTGCTTTTACAAGAGGGTGGACTCAGACAGAGAAAGCTGTTTGTGAATGTTTGCAGGAAAAAACTGAACTCCTCTGAACCCAGCCTTTTCACCAAGATCTGTTGGACTGCTTCTCCCCTCCCTGATCCTCTTCAACCATTCTGACCTCAGACCTATCCCTTGCACTCCTCTCACCCCCCCCCAACTTAGTTGAACATAGCTATCCTCCAACAAATTTGGGCTGGCTGCAAGATGCTCACTAGCTGTATTGTCTGAGACTGTGCATATAGCTCTGCCCTAACATTCAGACAACATTTTGCACACCACAGGCTCTGTTTGAACTACTTGTTCTACATCAATATGTTTCAGTATTTACTATACTTCAGCATTTATTTCTAACAATGATGTACTGCATCATTTTTCTCCCTCGCATCCTGTGAATGGCCAGTGTCCACTCTTTAATTACCTTATGCTCCTTTAGTACAATACTCAGGAAAAATACACCAACATGACAGATACAGTAAAATGAACAAAACAAGGTGTTTATTTGCTAATTTTTAAGCCAGTTTAATTCATGAGATATCTGCAAGGCAAGATTTGCAGGGAGGCCATGCTTCATATGACTATTTACCCTAAATACAACTCACTACACTGTCAATACCTGTCCCTATACATTTGTAGAATTTCCCACACAATTTACCAGTTAATTATTTCATGTCATGCACTGCCTTACAGTCTGTGAAAGGATGCCGGGCTAACAATTCCCCAGGCATCTTTTAAGCCCACTATAACATACCCCACTTACCTTTGCCTCTCTTACCAATTCTGACTTCTGCCACCAAAAGAGGAGATATTTATATCTCCTCCCTTCTGCAGGCATATCTTCTTATGATTAGTCTAGCCCCAACCTAGGCAGCCCAGCTTTCAAATCTAATTAATACTGCCAAGTTACTGATAGAAATAGGAGACATTTATGTATCCCACCCAAGGATTAAAGTCAACTGGTCAAAAATCTATCAAAAGGTTAGGGTACATATCTTGGACAAAATCATACGGGTATCTATGCAGATGTGCAGGCAGAGTTTGTGAAATTAGGGTTGTGAAGCAAAAGGGAAATGTACTTGGCAGGAGAAAGGGTGACTTTCCTACCTTCTGTGGCAGAGGGCAAAATTGGTAAGGGAAACCAAAGTAAATGGGGGGATACAGGACTCATCCAGCCTGGTCCCTCCACAGAGATGATGGTTCCAGGGGAGGTTTGGTGACTTCCCAGACCAACCTCCCTTGGCAGACTGTAAGACACCCCATGGATCTGAAGTGAAACAGGTTTAAAACTGTATTAATGATTAAGAGCAACAATATCAACAGTGCTGTCAACATCTCTAGTCATGTGAATGATTCCAAACAAGGCTTCCCTCTGACTTCTGCTTTGCACACATTTCCTGAAATAATTACCACTATGACTGGCAAAGAAGCAGTGGAGTATGTGCATTTCTCTGCAGTAAGTGAAACTGGTATAAATGAAAATAGGGTTGGTTAATGTGAATTACCAAGCAATGATGATGTCAAAATTAAACAATGGTGAAAAAGCTAATTCTGTGTATAACTATAAGGTGTATGGCACTGATGTGGTTTAAGATAAAGTTAATGGTGAATCACAGAAGATCTATACCAGATCTCAGACAACACAGGATGGCAAGCACCTTGTAGCCAGCCCTACTTTGTCTAAAGAGGGGTGGACTAGCATGACGAGTGCAGAGGAAGAGGGCAGTGGGAAGAAAGTGATAGCTCTGGGGTGAGGCAGGGACAGGATAGTGTAGAGAGTCATGGCTGGGAGAGGTGATCTGGCGGACTGACATGAACAGTTTACTGCCAGTGAGGGTTAGACCTTTCTGTCAAAGAAAATCAGATAGCCTTCCCCATCCCTGTAAAAACCAGAGTAACACAGCAAATAGGTAATATAAGCCAGAAGATGCTGAGATGCTATATAGATATTAAGGAGGATGACGGTGACCTATTGGTCTGTAAGGGTGATTGTAATAGAAATAAAAAAGGAATTTTCTGTATGTGTTTGTCTTCAGGTTTATGCCATCTCCAGTGAATATAGGTGGTCAGATTTTGGTATCTGAGTGGGAGGAAGAGGCTGGACTCATCTTGCTTGTCTTCTATTACACTAGATGCCCTTAGCAGAGGTCTGGTGACTTTCCAGCCCAGCCTCTCTTGGCATTTTGTACGGTGGTTCATGGATGCGAATACTAATTTCTCTTCACTGTACAATTACAGCTATCAGCACTGGTATTACTTCCTATACAAAAATACTACTAGGAATAGAAAACACCCTCAGTATGACAAAAGAAAATATGCTTGCTTTCTTTTTGCACTGCATTGAAATCTCTGTTTTCCATTGGCCCAGAACTGATAGAAACCTTGAAGTCTGAATAAGGACTCTCTTTTTTTTCTCATAAAAGTTTAACTCCAGGTTGTTGGCATATAGGTACAACAGGTACGTTATATAAAAGGCAATTACTCTTCTCGAGTTCAGTTGTCAAAGGGGTCAAAAGGTATAACCCATGGTGACATCAGGCATGGTCTTGCTGGTATGAAAGTGAAACAGCTTGTGTAAGTGGTTCAGATATACGTATACCAAAAATAAATATTATAATGAATACAATGAACATATAACTTAAAATACAAAGTATTATACCCAACTATTAAAATATTTGGTACTTACGTATTATCGCAGCCACATTTTAGCAGTTGAGAAGAGCGCATAACTGCAGACAGACGACTGCCTGAAACACTTCAGCCAGCTGATAATAGTCCTTACTAAGGTCCAAAAAGTTTAAATGACTTTCTGAAATGGCAGACCTTACAAAATGACACGAAGTACCCACTCTGGTATCACCTGTTGGCATCTTGATAGTAAGGGATATGTAACTGATGTTTTCTTCCGTTGTACGAATCTGCATTGAGAATCAGGGATTGACACTTCTTTTGGCATTGTGTCATGTTGCAATGTATGCCACTTCTGAAAGTAATGTAAACTTTTTGGCCCATTTCTGATTATCATCAGCATTTGCAAGTGTTTCAGGCACTCGTTTCCCTGCAGGAATGTGGTTTTCAGTTGTGAAAGTGAAATGACACTGTGGAGCGGGGACCGCCTACAACACGGGAAAGGTATTCCCTCTGTTCAAGGAACAGCATAGTAAGTGTTTGGAAAGTACAACACCAACTTTTGCAATAGTAAGTATCACAGAAAGGGTTACAAGGAGCTTCATTTTTCAGATCCTCCTTCCAGCATGAAGGAGGACTGCAGTTCCCCTGCTGTACTGGTCAGTTTAGTACAGCACATGGTTGGATGCTGTCATTCTTTGTAAAAAAAAAAAAAAAAAAAAAAAGCGATCTATGACAAATGGTATCCCTCTCGCACTCGTTTGCAAGAGGGCCACTTTCCTTTCTTCTTCGTGGTCCACTTGCACAAGAAAACCGAAACAAAGGTAATTTGGAGTTTACATAGCCTGTTACACTTACACATACAGCCCTGTCTTGTAAACATAATGAGTTACACAACAGAACAAACGTGGTTGTGATAATATGTAAGTACAAATTTTTTTTCTGGGGTACCCAAAGACTTTTCATTGGTGAGAAGACGCAATGCGGACACTGGAGTCATGGAATCCTGATAATGGTGATCAGACTTGCATAAAAGCTACATCATAAAAAGTGGATTAATAGCAAGTAACTTTGGTACAGAGTAGTGGATGTAGGTGTCCCTTTGTTTAAAAAATATGCTGCTTGAAAATCTTGGGCAGAACTGCTACAAGAAGACGAAACAGAAGCTCGCACAGCACCAGTGATATGGGTTGAGTGCCAGCCAGTCAGGCTATAATATCTTTTGACACTGAAGGGCAGTAGAAGTAAAGGTAGGCCTAGAAGGCTAAAAGTAGATATTCAAAAGACTGCTTCAGTGAAGAACTAGACAGCCAGTGTAGATAGTAAGCAAGCCAAAGCGTGTGATTAGTGGGGGAAGCATTGAACGATGTGCTCACCAAAAGTATGTAAAGGGTGGTCTAGGTTACTGAACTACTCAGACAAATCTAATATATATAATTCTACACTTTAATTTTTTTTGAATGGTGGAGGAAGGGAAGTGTGAGATAGGGATGATTAAAAATGTGTGATGCACATAGCAGGCTGAGTGCTGACAATAACATTTGCTGATGGTAAAGCAGTGGATCCAGTGACAAAGGAACATAATAGTTGGTATCTTCCACCCGAGGGTGGTATAAGAGTAAATACTGTGGGAAGAAATAGCCAGGGAATTGTTATGGCTAGGCTTGTATAGGTCCTAGGGCCGATAGCCTAGTACCAACCTATGAACCTAAATAAAATGCTGACATGTATGTTGCTTCTGAGTCTTTCTACTCTAGTAAAAAAGTGTTCTTTTGCCTGAATATTAAAAAATTATCATGGAATAAAGTTAATATTTTACTGTATTTATAGCTAACTTTTAAAGTGGTTACACCCAAAACACTGGGGTTACTATACCATGACTTTCCTTTCAGAACATATATGTCAGTTTTAAGTCTGAACATGCTATTAGTAAAACATTCAGCGCTTGTGTTCCGACTGTGTGTACATATGATATCAAAAGGGTGTTCCTTTTGTTTGTGAGGTGGGCTGTTAACAAAATGCACCTTTGTAAAAGCTTGTCTTCACATTTGGGGAGGGGGTTACATACAAATGCTAAAGTTATCATCTATTCAGACAGAAGGGAATCACCCATTTCTGAAAAGCATAACTGACATCTATCTGCTAGTATGAGATACATATCCAAGATTCCTGAAAGCAACACTGACGTGATACAGGCTGTACATCACCGGAAATGTTGTATTCTTTTGTTTTGGACTCAGACTGGCGTGCTGGTGGAGGAAAAGAACAGGTCAACACTGTTCACATTTGCTCTGCATCTATTTTGCACAGATCGTCTCACTAATGATTAACTATGGGAGAATACTGAAAACATAGACACACACATATTAGTCATTTGTGTTTTTACTAGCAACTGTGCCAACTGCAAACCACAATATAAACAATATTATTTCCAAACTGGCAGGTCTGGCTTTGCTGTTCTGCACCGGATCCGACTTGTGGATGATCAAAAGCGTTCGCCCTTGACGACAGAAATTAGATCAGTAACAGACAGCAAAGGTTAAAAAGCAGACTCCTTTCTGCTCTTCTGCTGGCACTGTCAGACTGAACGACTGGGAACTCCTATCAGTAGCACCAAGCACGATATCGAGCTACTGCTGCTAGTTTGCTATTAGTATTTCTTCGGTTCCGAAGGATGGATTGATCACACACAGGTGGGGAAACTGCGAACATTTAACTAGGTGAAGCACAGAAAGGATCAAAATCTAGAAAAATGTAATGGCAGAAGCGAAGGGAAGCACAGAAGGAGAGGATGATCCAAACCGCTATGAGGAATACGAATGCAAGATCTGCTACAATTACTTCGATCAGAATCGAAGGGCTCCCAAGATTCTGGAATGCTTGCATACATTCTGTGAGGAGTGTCTGATCACGCTGCATCTCCGGGAAGATCGGCCATGGCGCATAGCTTGCCCCATCTGTCGCCACCGAACTGCTGTACCGGAATATAAGATTCAGAACCTACCAAACAACACCAAGGTTGCAGATGCTTTCCCTCTTTATATTGAGGCTGACCCTTTGCCTCAGGACCTTCTGCCCCCACAGCCACCCCAGCGTCACAGTGCTCTTCATCTCCAGCAGTCACTGCAGCAGGGGGCTGGGGTTAGCGGCGTGCAGCTAGGGTCCGCAGTGTCGCAGCCCCTACCAGGCCCTGGCCCCCAACCCTCTGGCTATGAGAGCTGCCAGAACTGCAAACGAGCTGCACTGACAGCTGGCTGTGTTTGTGTTGTTTTCTCCTTTCTTGCCATGATCGTATTGCTTTTTACGGGCCTCATTTTTGTCAACCACTACAACAACTCACCATCGCCCATTGGCCCCATCTGTCTGTCTGCTGCTAGTATATTGGCCCTGTTTTCTGTTGTCGTCACGTGGCTCATCTGCTGGCTAAAATACCGCCCGGAGAGCAACGGACAGGGCAGGGGAAGTCGCAGGGGTAGTAGGCACCGAGCGGCGGTCTCCTTCCTGCGGAGACGGACGTAGGGAGAGGGGCTGGGCCAAGCCATGGGTGGCACGCTTTGTCGTTTCCCCACCACAATTGCAGGTACATCTGTCATCGCCTACGAGGGACCAGGATTAAACCACTACTGCCAGCAGCGCCTCCTCTAGACACCTAATGGTCACACAGGAATATCCAATATCTGTTACCCACTACACTGTCTTTAATATTATTTTGCTAAGAGAGAGAGAGAGAGAAGCACTGGTCAAAGACTTAGTCCGTTACACCCTTTTTAACGAGTCTGAGTCTACTTTCATTTTGTTTAGGTGGTAGGTACTTCGCTGGAATTTATGTGAAGAATGTGGCGACTCCTAACCGGGAAAAGCCGAAAAAAGAAGAAGCCAAAACGGTCAATTTCAGAATTAATCATAACAACGAGAAGCTGCTACCCAGTGTTTTAAGTAATATAGAATGTAGGCCTACGTTTAGCACTGCCTGGTGATGTTTGTGAGTAGAGTTTTCCTGTGAGAAGCTTGCCTGTACTTGAAAGATGCGCTCAAGGAAGAGTGGAACTTCTTTTCTGCTGCATAGGAGACTACCCTTGAGGTCTACAAGATCCGCCTTTTTCAGGACAAAGGGAGGCGGTCTTCTCTGAACAGTAAATATGTTTCTAATATTCGGACTGAGGCTTGAGTTTTACACCTCCTTGACGTCTGCAAGGGTCATGATAAATACTGTGGTGGACTAAATGTGAAGATAGTAAAATTGTGAATGTGAAGAAGGGTGATATCGCGATATAATCTATAAAGAATGCATGCTTTCATGTTCATGTGTATCTTATAAGTTTATTTGGATTTCGAAAAACCTTCCCGAGTCCAGAAATATGTGCATTCACCTGATTCTGGAGCCAGATAATATTTTCATACTTATTGATGTATTCGTAGCTCTCAACCTTCCATCTTCAAAATGAGGAACACTAGCCCTCATGATGTGGAACATGTACTAACAACTTCAGCTAGGAAGGTCATAGGATGGTTAAAATATGCTGGTTTTAGTTATAAAAAAGATCTTTTAGTAACTTAATTTTGATTTATTTCTATTTACCATGGATTTCACTTAAAAATCCCTAACACTGAATGTGTTACACACCCTTTCAATGTGGAACTTCGAGGAACATGAACTTTTTAAGATCCCACGTTCCTCGTAAGGAGATACACTTGAGAGGTATGGATGTATTGGTCCCCACCCCAAGTCAACACTAGTATGCCTTTCTTTCTTTATTCTTTTGTTTTTTATTTAATTTTTGTTTTGTTTTAATGAATACTAACATGTGCTTTCCCCCCTCATCATCACACTTTATTTTTCCTAAGACTGTGTCATTCTAATTTATTATACAGCCTATTTGTTGTAGTTTGTCTCTTTGCCTGGTCCCGCAAAAGCTTCTTGCACACTTATATGGGGTTTATTTGGTCTATGATGTGGACTTTAATTGCACTATATTGTATTATGTCAACAGCTGCCCCAAGTCGGGGCAGCTGTAATCTATTAAGACAAAAAAAACTCAGTTTCAGAGAAGTAATATATAACAGAATGTGGTTTAGTTTTATTGTGTGGCCTTTCAATTAGGGGACATATATACAGAACTAGCATTGTATTTCCTTAACATGTAAATGTGTTTGAGATATCACTTTTCTTTCTGTAAAGTGTGCTAACAAATTAACTGCTTTTTTGCCCTTGCCAACCTGATATGAGCTAGAATGGTGGGACTGTAATCTAACACATATGTTAGTGACAGATAACAGTAGGATATGTGTACAACACAAAACATTGGCATTAAGATGACAGATCATGATGTCACACTGTCTCTGGGGTGTCAGTTACTAAATGTTCAGGTACTCTGACAGCCCTAATGGACAGGACGATACACATACATTATATAAACCGCGACAATCAACCATTTCATTTACTGAACCTTGCAAACATGTTTGAATTGGGAGCCTTTGATGTAAAGGGGTACAGTTAAATTGCTTCAGCCATAAACTTATCAGATCAAAATTCATTTGGTAGTACTATGTTCTGCAGAGATTGCTGATACATCTGGATATTTAATTTCTAACTATCCTCCCTTAAAATAGTAGCAATGGATGTAGTGGCATCTAAGGTTTACATTACAAAATTATTTGTAGAGCTTGCTCATTTCTGCCTGATAACTTTATAGAATTCAGAGCACTTTCCATGCATTCATACTGGAGAGTGAGACAGAAGTTATTGGTGCACACATATGTGCACTGTTTGGGAGTCTTGAGCATAAAGTAAAAGTTTTGAAAAAATACTTTGGAAAATTACACTGTTAGCTTGCATTTTCTCTTGATAAGTGAAATAGTGAGGATAAAGATATAAATTAGTGTACTGAAGACAAAACTGGGTGCCATGAAATTAGATTTATTTCATGTATTACTAAAGAGTATAGCAGTAGGCGTGGGTGTAGGTCGACATGCACTATCAAAGCTGTGATATGCAAACAGATTTTCAACATGGTTGCATTTTATCTAGTTCTGGGGTACTTAATGGCCTAGCTTCTAAAAAAAAAAAAAAAAAAAAAAAAAAAATTGAAACTCAAAGGGTGCAAGTTAGCTAGCAGAAAAGATAATTGGATCCGGAGTTAAGCATGTTTCTTAATTCATTATTTATCCAATTAAAATTTATAGTATAATAATGTTTGGGTTAGTCATATGCTATAGAGAAAAAGTAAGCTATGCTACTACTTTTTTGTAGGGGAGGTAGATGATAGTGTTGAGGTTGTGCAGTTTCAAGATGCTGTCCACATCCCTTATACTAGGGTTGACACAATCTCTATAACAACATCTGTTTAGAAGAATCTTTTTTTCATTAATGTTCACATATGGTTGGATAGCAAATGTAAATTGTCTTGCTTTAAGCAGTATTCTTTTGCTGTGACAGTTGCTATTGAAACTCCATATTCCTTTCATGGATATTATGAATGATATGTAATGCTACTGATGCAAATATCTGATGCGTTATGGTATAAGTCTGAATAGATCTTCTGAGCATATTGTTCTATGAGCACAGTATTGTTTTATATATATATATATATATATATATATATATAGTTTTTCTCTGTGTAAACAGTGATGTGATTTTATAATTATTGTGGTTCGTTTATAATGAAGCCATTTGAAAATATTTGTAATTTGGCAAACAAGTTATTATATAGTTTTTAACATTAATATAATTCTGATTCAAGGAAATTATTTTCTAATTATTTAGCAAATGTAATCCTGGTTAATGTGTGTGTGTGTGTGTGTGTGTGTGTGTGTGTGTGTGAGAGAGAGAGAGAATATATACATACGTGTGTGTATATAAAGAGAGAGAGAGAGAGAGACTATTTATAGTTTATTGCTCTTTTGTTTTAAATTTCACATTTTTTTGTTAATTTAATGTCAACAATAGCAGCATAAAATACTAAATGGTTAAGTTTAATGAGGTAGATGCCTTCTATGCTTTCTTATATTTTTGTTACTTTACGTGATTTTAGCGCTGCTTTACACATCTATGTGGCTTGCAGTTTTACTCACCACCATTTTTAGCATAGTTTGTTTTTTTAAATGAGTTTGTGTTGATTAAAAGTACACTGCCATTGTGAACTGTTGTTCTGAAACTTCTCCCCAACCCAGTCAGTGGTGCCGTACTGCAGTGCTAGGAGAACCAGTACGGAAACAGACTGTGGACAAAAATGCCAAGAGAACCAAATTATCTGTAACTGTTCATGATCTTTCTGTTTTTTCCCAGTGCTGCAGTTCACCTTAGTGGCAGTAAGTAAGAACAGTGCAAAGGACTTCATCAGGCAGTAGATGAAACAGTGTTGCTCTACATGCCACACTTGTGATGATTTTACATGCCTTTAGTAAAAAGTATTCATACATGATAAACCAGAACGTTTTTCTGGAGTTCTGGTTAGTGCATGCCAGACGATGCTGGCAGAAAAAAAAAAAGCACAGTTTCATGTCTTGTCTTTTTTAATTTGTTTGCCTGCTATTTTGTCAGAATTATATAAAATGTACTCAAGGCAGTTTTACCTTTCACAAACAATATGTGGCAAAGGTTTAGGAGGCAGACTGTGACTACACTCAAGCAGAAGATAAAGGCAGCTTCTTTAGATCACTTAGCCAAGGGTTTCATTTAGTACAAATGAAATGAATCACTACAGCATCTTCAAAATCAGTTCATATCTTTTGCCATATACTGCTACCTACTGACAGTTCAGTTCCAGATGATGACCACTGATTTACAAAACTCTGATTTCTTATTGTAATCGGATTAGTCTGAATTTGTGAATGTACTGATCTGCTAACACTGAATGTTAACACTGCAGTAAGCCTGCCCAGTTCCATGTCTACAACAAGTAACCAGTCAAGAAGCTGTAATGCAAGTCAAGGTAAGTAATGGGAATATTACAGGTTGTAAAAAGTTAGTCACTCAATTTAGTCCAATGACAGTGCTTCTACTGCAGCTAGTGAGAGTGAGTGCAGTTAGATTTTCTTTTGGTTGTTTCTGTTTTCTAATATCTTTTTTTCATTAATTGGTTGATTGAGTTGGTGTGCAAAATGTAATAAATATTCCGGGTACTTACTGAGGCTTTTGTTGAGGCAGTGCAGTACACATGGTTAAAAGTGGCAATAG
Organism: Protopterus annectens; assembly: GCF_019279795.1. NCBI lineage: Eukaryota > Metazoa > Chordata > Ceratodontiformes > Protopteridae > Protopterus > Protopterus annectens. The sequence continues at coordinate 560,020,779 of NC_056734.1, forward strand.
CTAATTTTGATTTGAGTCACCAAGAGAGGATGAACCACATACTGTAAACATGTTAAAAACATATAGCCTTCCTTTTATAATGTACAACTCAGAGCAGGGCAAGGCAGTTCATAGTGTATGCGCCTACTTTTGCAGTGAAATGGGCTCTACTTAGATACAAAAGTTAATGCAGATAATTTGTATTGAATTATTTTTCACATTTTAATAGTCAAGATTCATGTTATAATTTCTCAGCTCATGGACTTTGGTTCTATGATATATACTAAATGAAAGCTTAAACTAAATTTGATTCAAACTGTATCATAATTTTCGTAAGCTAGTAGCAGAAAAAATTGCAAAGTGGTTAATTAATCTTTAACATGTTCTTAATATCTGGCACAGTTTCTCCTGCTTTTAAACACTCTGTCATTATTCTTGTGCCTAAAACTACCTCTTCTACCTCTGTGCTGGAATATAGTGCTATCGTAAATCTATGCCCCATTACTAACATTTTTAGAAAGCTCCTTTTCAAGCAATTCCTTAAATATAATAATAATAATTATTATTATTAATAATAATAGGTACAGCTTGCACTGTGACCAACATCATGGTTTTTGGAATTCATTCTGTATTACCACAGCTCTCTTACCACCAACAATATCATTTGCAGCAGTATTAATGACCACCTCCTGACTCATGATGTCTTCATCAACACGACTGGGGCTTTTGAGACAGTTAGCCATGACCTGTTATGGAATGAATAAACAAGACTCAGATTTGGTGACCATACACTTTCCTGGTCTTCAAATTATCTAAATAATAGATCCTTTCAGTTACTTGCTAATCGCTTACAATCAGACATTGGTGCACTTAATACTGGAGTGCCAGAAGGATCTGCACTGGACCATCTGCTCTTCTCTCTGTTCATAAATGACCTTACAGTACAACTCTTCAATCTTAATACAATCATGTATGTAGATGATATCCTAATTATAGAAAGCTATAAGGTAGCAGATCGTTTTTTGAAAAAGCTACGCAATAATTTTTTTGTTCTTTGCTTGGTCAACTAAAATAAAAACTGTTGATTAGCACTATTAAGTCTAATGTAATGGTCTTCTCCACACCATGTAAACTATCATATTTACATGAAGTCACTCTGAAAAAAGTTAACAATAATCCCATTCCCAATGTTTCCAAGCAAAAATACATAGGGCTAACCCTTGATCCAGTCACCAGTAAAGTGCTGTCCCAGCTTAAATTTTCCTAAAGGGTTTCCCACTGCCCTAGCCTCTCTGCTAGAGTTGCCATGGCTAGAAATGTCCTGATTCCCAAAATTGAATATGGCCTTCCATTTCTGTACCTCCACTCTTCATACAAAAACACAAACTTCAGACTCTTGAAAATAACATTCACAGGTTCGCGCTCCTGGCAGATCAGTTTATGTCAACCTTGCCATGTCTTGATGAAATTCAAATGGCTGCCTATCCCCAGCCATGCTATTCTTCTTCTTGGCTCATTCCTTTTCATAGGTTCATAGGTAGGTACTAGGCTGTTGGCCCTAGGGCCTATATAAGCCTAGCCAAACAGTACCCTGGCTTTTGCCACACAAGAAAATTATTTTCCTGTGCCTCTGTCAAGCAGGGCCACAGAAGTTATCCCCGGGGTGAATTTCCTATCTCCCATCCAATCATCAAAATTTTTCTTGGAAGAGTGCTAATGAGGAGCTTTGTTTGATATAAATAGGTAGTTTGTTCCAGAGTATGGGAAGTCTCTGGGACAGGAATCTATCCCTCCAGCATGTTCTGTTTATTGTGGTGACAAGGTTTAGATCCCTAGAGCATGTAGCTCGGAGGGATTGGGATTTCTTTATGTGGAGCATGTCCAACAGCTCAGGGTTTGACATAGCTTTGTATGTAAGGCAGAGATAACCTCTGAGTAGGTGATATGCGACAGAGTAAAGCTGGAGTTTTTTGAGACGGTCTGCGTAGAGCATCTGTTTGAGGCCGGTAATCCTCATTGTGAGGTATTTCTGTGGCCTTTCCAGTTGTAGATGTCTTGTGAGGTACATACCAAAAGGGGCGTTGTACTCTATAATGGGTCTAATGAGTGATGAGTAGAGGAGAACAATGACCTCTTTTTTCCTGGATGAGAAACCTTTTTTGATGAAGGATTTCCTGACTACTGTGGTGATGTGATTATCAAAGGAGAGACTACTGTCCACCTGTGTCCCAAGGTCTCTTATCACACTTTCGGTGTTAAGTAGACTACCACCTGTGTGGCAGTTCATGGGTACAGAGTTTTTACCAAAAGGGATGACAATGCATTTTTTGGCATGGAGCTTGAGGCCATGGCTTTGACACCAGGCATCTGTCTCAGTGAGGCCCTTTTGCAGGATATCCACATCATTAGTTTTGATTATGGCTCCTAGTTTGCAGTCATCTGCGAACTTTGTTAGCCTGTACTTCAGAGAAGTAGATACCAAACAGGAGAGGACCTAGGACTGAACTCTGTGGTACTCCATTTGTCACTGGTCTGAAGTTGGATTTAGAGTCTGCTACTTTCACGGTGTGGGTTCTGTCATTGAGCCAGTTGGCAACCCATCTTGTGACATAGGGATTTATACCTAGTTTAATGAGTTTGTCTATAATTCCAGAGTAGGGGATGGTGTCAAAAGGCTTGGTGAGTTCTAGATAGGCTGTGTGAACCACCTTACCCTCATCTACGGCTTTGGTGACCGTTTCAAAGAAGTCTATCAGGTTTAGGAGACATGATCTGCCTTTTACAAACCTGAACTGGGTAGGGTCCAGAGTTTGGAGATTACCAATGTCATTGTTTATAAGTTCCATGATGATACGCTTCATAGCCTTGCAGACCAGGCTATTCAGGCTAATGGGGCGGTAGTTCCCGGGGTCCGTGGTGGCTCCCCCTTTGTGGAGTGGGATAACTGTTGCTGTGCGCCATTCAGTGGGCACAAAGCCTGAGGTGAGGCTATGATTGAACATGGTACTTAGGTGGGGTGCCAGTTCGTTCTGTAGTTCATGTAGAACACAGCCTGGGATGTTGTCAGGTCCCATGGATGCTGTGTTCTTGGCTTTGGAGAGTGTGTTTTTTACCTGTGCAGCCATGGCTACAGGTACTTTGCATTCTTCCGGTATAGTGATGGGCCCTTTAGGGAACCTATCTGCCAGGATGTTGGCAATATCAGTTGTTTCTGTATATTTAGTGCCATTGTGCTGTAACTCAGAGCAGATCTGAGTGTTGCCATTGAGATTCTTGACATAGCTATAGAATGCTTTGTGGTTATCTTTAGAATCAGTGGCGATTTTGTTTTCGTAACTAGCTTTGGAGGATTTTATGAGGGATGTCAGCTTCTTACTGAGGCTGACCACGGAGTTCCTCCAGTCATGGGATTTTACTCTTTTTTGCAACAGTTTCTTTCTTCTGTTGTAGAGTTTGTTTATAGCAGGGGACCACCAGATTGGCTTCCTTTTTTTGGAGGATAGCATCTTGGTTCTGTTAGAGAGTGCATGATCTATGCACTCGTGTAAGTGCTTATAAAGTGCAATTGTATAGGATTCAGCAGTCGTATCTCTATTGTCTGTCAGCATGGGTATCGTGAAGTTTGCCACTTCTGTCTTAAGAAGTATGAAGTTGGCTTTGGAGAAATTTTTTACGGTGGTTTCCTTAATGGGGGTGGGGGTGGGATAAGGATGTCTAGGGTGATTTGCTTGGGTCGGATCTGACCAACAAGGAATGGACCTTTGGTGTGGAACACCGGTTGTCCATGTTGGTAATGGCAAAAACCAAACGAGCCAGCATACAGTGACCTGAAAACACTTTAATGGTAATAAACCATAAAAAACAACAAAAGACACAGACCGGTTTCGGTCAGATCAAATCATAGCCTTCATCAGTGTGAAAAACAGAACATCAATTGTTGAAACTTAAATAAGCCCATCTACAATCTCATTGGTTGTGTCAAAAATATTAATTCAGACCAGGTGGAAATAATCCACCCAGTTTCACAATCCATTTTTTCTCTTTGGTATTTAAAATAGAGTGCCACCCTGTCTTGTTAGATCTGTTACCTTGTATAATGTCAATAATCATAAAAGTAAACTTGGCAGATTTATGAACCAAATAATGTTTGTAGAGTGCGTTATTAGCCCTTTTGTTTTTAATATTGCTAATGTGCTCAGAAATTCTAATTCTAATTCTAAATGGTCTGGAGGTTTGACCAACATAGAATGAACCACACTGACATGTGGCCAGATAAATCACCCAGTCACTGCTACAGTTAGCAAAAAAGTTGAGATCATAAACCAATGAACAATTTCTGCTGGAAAACTGTTTGGATTTGTTCACCTTATCACAGTTAGTACAGTGGCCACATGGGAAACAACCTATCAATGGGTCACCTGTCAATGTTGTCTGCAAAAATTGTGAATGTCCATCCATAGTACCATGTTTGTAGTGGTTAAAGAAAGAACCAAGGTTTTTCCCTTTCTGAAATGAAAATAGACATCTATCAGGTATTATGTTTGCTACTTCATGGTCACATTGCAAAATGTTCCAGTGCCTATGTACACTCTGTATTAATTGATCAGAATTTCTGGCATAAGTTGTAGTAAACCTAAGGGGTACAGAGTTTGTTTTGGCATGTTCCTTATAGTCCAATAAATTTTGCCTCTCTAAGGAATTAACCAGATTACTGGCACTTGTAACATAACCCATGCCATAACCCCTGGATCTAAATCTGTCAGTAAGATCCTTCTGCTGTGTTTGAAATGAAGAATCATGAGAACAAATACGTTTTATCCGAATAAATTGTGATTTGGGGATATTACGTACAACATGTGGTGGATGGAAACTCGAGGCATGAAGAATGGTATTGTACTCAGGATGTTTCCTAAATACTTCTGTACCTAATGTATAGTCAGGTAATCTGGTGATGGAAACATCTAAAAAAGTAATAATGTTCCTATCATAATGAACAGTAAATTGTAGGCCCCAGATGTTATTGTTGAGATAAGATATAAACTCATGTAAGCCATGTGTATCACCTTTCCATACCATCCCACAATCGTCCAAGTAACGTCTCCAAATGTCAATATATTCCAAAAAAGAATTGTTTTGGCAATCATAAATAATTTGTTGTTCTACAAAAGCCATAAATAAGTCTTTACTTTTTTAGATGTTTCCATCATCAGATTACCTGACCATACATTAGGTGCAGAAGTATTTAGGAAACATCCTGAGTACAATACCATTCTTCATGCCTCGAGTTTCCATTTCAAACACAGCGGAAGGATCTTACTGACAAATTTAGATCCAGGGGTTATGGCATGGGTTATGTTACAAGTGCCAGTAATCTGGTTAGGCAAAATTTATTAAATTTATTATACTATGGGTGGACATTCACAATTTTTGCAGACAACATTGACAGGTGACCCATTGATAGGTTGTTTCCCATGTGGCCACTGTACTAACTGTGATAAGGTGAACAAATCCAGTTTTCCAGCAGAAATTGTTCATTGGTTTATGATCTCAACTTTTTTGCTAACTGTAGCAGTGACTGGGTGATTTATCTGGCCACATGCCAGTGTGGTTCATTCTATGTTGGTCAAACCTCCAGACCATTTAGAATTAGAATTTCTGAGCACATTAGCAATATTAAAAACAAAAGGGCTAATAACACACTCTACAAACATTATTTGGTTCATAAATCTGCCAAGTTTACTTTTATGATTATTGACATTATACAAGGTAACAGATCTAACAAGACAGGGTGGCACTCTATTTTAAATACCAAAGAGAAAAAATGGATTGTGAAACTGGGTGGATTATTTCCACCTGGTCTGAATGAATATTTTTGACACAACCAATGAGATTGTAGATGGGCTTATTTAAGTTTCAACAATTGATGTTCTGTTTTTCACACTGATGAAGGCTATGATTTGATCTGGCCGAAACCGGTCTGTGTCTTTTGTTGTTTTTTATGGTTTATTACCATTAAAGTGTTTTCAGGTCACTGTATGCTGGCTCGTTTGGTTTTTGCCTGATCTGTCTCTGTTTTGAGCCGTGCATTTGCTCAACGTGCAGGAGTTCCTTTTTTGACATGTTGGTAATGACCAGGTCTAGGATATTGCTGCCCCTGGTGGGGGTGTTGATAAGTTGATCCAAGGCATTGAAATTTATGAATTCCAGAAAATGTTGAGCACAAGAGTTGGTACATGAGTAGTTTTCCCAGTTAATGGTGGGGTAGTTGAAATTCGCCCATTATTAGGGTGTTAGGTTGTACCCTAATATTTTCCAGTGTATCAAGAAATGAGGAATGGGAATCCTGGGGCATGGTGGGAGATCTGTAGCAAGCTACAGTTTGCATTGTGGTCTTGCCCAGAGTTAGTTGCACTTGAATAATCTCAGATGCATTATGCTGAGCAACTAGCCTGGAGGTGTGGATATCCTTAATGAATATGGACACGCATCCACCTTTAGTGCTTCAGTCCAGGTTAAGTGGCCGAAAGGTGTGGTATGAATTATAGCCAGGGGTGCTCTCTGGAGCCTTGATCCAGGTCTCTGTCACTGCACAGATGTCGATGTTCTCCATTTTAAGGAGTGCCTCGAGTGAGTGCATTTTGAGGTTTAGACTTCTAGCATTAAGTAGCATTACCCTCAGATTTTGCTTGCTTGTACCTGTTACTGTGGTGAATTTGTCATTTGAATCTTGCCTAAAAAAGGCACTATGGGGTGGCAAGAGCCTTAGCCAGTATCCGGAATCCCAAGGGTGACAGGTGCAGGCCATCTCTGGCAAAGCATCCTGGTTTGTCAATCATGTCATCCCAGGCAGACAGAACTGGATCCCCTTAGAATGACACCAGAAGCTTAACCAATTGTTGAAGTCAATGATTTTGTCTTTGTACTGTGGTATCATTCTGGCTGATGACAGGATGCTACTCAGGGCTAGGGTCATACCTGCCTGGGCTACAAGATCAGAAAGCTCATCCATGTCTCTTTTCATGTAGTCCAGGGAGGTATGTCTCAAAATCTTAAAATTAGGCTGATGTCCACCATTGAGGGGCAAACTACCCTTTAGGGTGCCAATTATTGTCTTAGATGTATCCAAGAGGATAAGTTCATAGGATGTTACTAGGCTATTGACCCAAGGGTCTTTACAAGCCTAGCTGTTAAATCTTAATATAATACTAGATGAGAAATATCATCTATGCCCACGCTTTTTCTAGCAAGGGCTACCCATATCCAGGAGAGAAGCCATTGCAATCTCTGGCAGAATTTTACAGTTTCCCAGCCAGTCATCCAGGTTGCGTTTAAACAGGGTCATGGAGGTGCTCTGCTTGATATGGATTTGGAAGCCTATTCCAGAGGAGTGGCAACCTCTGAGAGATGTATCTGTTTCTCTAGCAGGCCCTGTTTATGTTGGAGGCTAGATTGAGGTCCCAGGAACGGGTGACTGTAGTCCCATTTGACTTACAGATGTGCAGCATTTCCATTAGATTTGAGTCAGAGATAGCCCTGTAAACAAGACATAAGTTGCCTCTAAATACTCTATACTCTACTCAGTGCAGTGACAGTGACTTCATTTTGTCTGTATCAGACATGCTGGAGACCCTGAATTTTCTTAGTTAGAAATCTCTGAGGACTGTCAAGTTGTTGCAGGTGTCTGGTACAGTACGTACCAAAGGGAGTATTCTATTTAGCACTAGGCCTGATGAGGGACATGGGAGTATAACCTGGTTTGCTCTTGAGGCGATGCCTTTCCTAATCAGGTTAGCAACGTAGAATCCCTTCTTCACCATAGTAGATGCATGGTGGTTAAAGTTGAGGTCACAGTCAGCTTGTGTTCCCAGGTCTCTCACTACTGAATTGGTACTTTGAGCATTATTGCTTATTTTATAATCAGCAGGGACATTGTTTTTACCAAAGGGAATGATGATGCATTTTTTAGCATTTGGTTTAATACCATGGTTTTGGTACCAATCGTTGATCTGTGTAAGCCCCTTTTGAAGTACTCTGACATTGCTAGGGGATTCATTGATAGCACCTAATTTGCAGTCATCCACAAACTTGGTTAGCCACAGCCCCTCTGTTTTTGCCTGAACCTCTGAGAGGTATATGCTAAACAAGAGTTGCCCATCACTAACTCTTGTGGGACCCCACTGATGACAGGTCTGCTGGGAGAGGTAGAATCTCCCACTTTGACTGAGTGTTTTTGATTTGTGAGCCAGTTTGCAACCCACGTGACAACAGAGGGGTTGATATTCAACTGGATTAGTTTGTCAGTGATGCCCAAATGTGGGATAGTGCTGAAGGCCTCGGCCAAGGCAAGATAGGCTGTGTGCATGGCTTTGCTATTGTCTATGGCTCTGGCCATGATTTTGAAGAAGTTCACCAGGTTTAGCAGGCAGGACCTGCCTTTGACAAAACTGAACTGGACTAGATCAAGGGTTTGGAGGTTACCTATATCCTTATTCATGAGGTCCATGATGATTTGTTCCATTGCCTTACAGATGAGGCTGGTTAAACTTATGGGTCTGTAGTTACCCAGGTCTGTTGCCAAGTTGCCCTTGTGGAGGGGGATAACAGTTGCTGTTTTCCATTCAGTGGGGACAAGGCCAGTACTCAGGCTGTGATTGAATAGAGTGCCAAATGGAGTAGCTAGCTCTTGTTTTAGAACATTAAGAACCCAGCCCAGAATGCCAGCTGATCCCAATGAGGCTGTATTGTTAGCCTTGGAGCGATCATTGATGACTTACTCTTTAGAGATGCAGGGAGGAGGAGATGATGAATACATGGTTTGTGGTGTGCTTGGGGGGATGGGGGTGAATTTTTCACCAAACCTGTATGATAGCAGGTTTGCAGTTTCCACAGGGTCAGTGTGTGTGATGCCATCTACAATTAGTTCAGAACACATCTGAGTCCAACCTTTTAGGTTGCAGATGTAGCTGAAGAAAGCCTTACGGTTATGCTTGGCTATGGCTGCTACATTTTTCTCATTGCTGCTCTTTGAAGATTTTACGAGTTGTCTTATTTGCTTGTTTATGCTGAGGAAGGTGCTCTTCCAGTTCTGAGTTTTCACTTTTGTGTTTTTAGACAGCAGCTTCTTTTGCTTATTGTATAATTTATTAAGGCTAGATGTCCACCAGGATGGTTTGTATTTTCTTGAGGATCTTGCTTTAATCCTATCCAGCATGGCTGTGTCTATACATTTGTGTAGACGTTTATACAGGGTGTCAGTGTATACCTTAGTATAGCCATCACTGCCATCTATGGAAACTGGCACTTGGAAGTTGATTATACCCTCTCTTAGGAGGGTATAGTTAGCTTTGACGAAGTTTTTAGCCTGACTTCTCCTTTGAGGAATTCTGCTGCTATTGCAACTTCAAAAATGACTGGTTTATGTTCAGATTTAACCAGTGCGGGCCCTACACTTGAGGTGTTGCATCGGTCACTCATATTGGTGAGGACCAGATCTAGAATATTGGAGCCCCTTGTGGGGTGGTGCACTATTTGTTCCAGGGTATTTGAGTTAATAAAGTCCAGGAACATTTGTGCGAGTGAGCTTGGGCTTGTATAATGTTCCCAATTAATGAAGGATAGTTGACGTCACCCATGACACTAGGGTGTTAGGTTGTACCTTAATTTCCCAAGTAGGTCTAAATAAGCTGTGTGGGCATCTTGGTTCATGGAAGGGGACCTGTAACTGATGATGACCTGAAGGGGAGGGGTCTTACCCATGGTAATTTCGACTTGGAGTAGCTCCATAGAATTTTCTTGTCTATTCATTCTAGAGGTATAATTATCTTTAATGAAGATGATATTCCACCTCCTTTGGTTCTCACTCCTTCAATTTGCAGTCTGAAAATGTGGAAGGCATTGTAGCCTTGCAAGGTTGAGGTACTTTCTGCTGCCTTGAGCAAGGTTTCTGTGACTGCACAGAAGTCAACATCTTCCAGGGAGAGGAGTGCTTCCAGAGAGTGCAGTTTCTGATTTAAACCCCTAGCATTTAACAGCATGACCCTTAGTTTCTTTGTGTTAATTTTCTCGTCGGAAATTTTGTTGTTGTGACCTTGCCTAAAAAAAGGCATTATGGGGGAAGCAAGTGTATCACCTTAATGAGACCTCCATTCAAAACTGTAACAGATGAAAGAGCCTTCTCAGGGATAGGTCCTGCCATCTGGACCCAGCTGCCTGCTGCTCTAAAAAACCTCCAGACTGTATTATAATTAAAAAAGGCTCTAAAGGCCTACCTGAAAAATGAAGATGAGTGCACTGGCTTTAAAGAGGCTGGCTAATCAAGCTGTCATACAAAGTGTTATACTTCCTATTGCTGTATAACTATAAAAAAAATCTTATTGCCATTTTAATTCATACTATTTAATAATTACCTACCCATTGTTCTTATATAATTTGGTAGTCACGGAAAGCTATTCCTGTTAGCTAACTACATTTAATACTTGAGGTGCAGTACTGTATATATCTGTACTTACAGATATGTTTTTTTTTCTAATTGTATTTATTATTGTATTTGATTCTTTGATTTGTTTCCAGGCCATGACTGAAAAATGTCATCAGACCAGCTCACCTAACTGGTTATCACAGGAATACATAAATGTCAAATTAGAATGAAAGGAATTTTACAGGGCAGACATACAATACAGGATATGTACTATTTTATTGAGCAATTTAGAATATTTAAAGCATATAAGTAATCTGAATGTCAAGGTTATGATTCAGCAGTATGGTTTCATTTAATGTGCACTGTGATTTTTCTCATCTTCCAGTGTTGTTTCTGTTGTTGTGGACAACAAGTTCTGAGTTGCTAGTTCTTAAGCATGTTATTAGTTTAGATTATGTTCACCATTCATATAAGGCTCTGTTGCTGCTCTAAGTTAATGTTTCATGGTGTTTAAAGTTTTATTGCCTCTGAGAGCTGTAATAGAATAACAGAAGGTAGCTGCCTTATTCTCAGAGAATGGCTGTGAGATTCTTGAACAGTTTCATCCAATGCTCTGCAGTGTAGATTTACTATACTTGAATATTATAACCAGAAACATGAATAATTAAAGATAGAAATTAAGACAGTATTGAACAGCCTGCACAGGGGAGCACCCTTGCTTCCAAACAGGGAGATTGAAACTGCAAGAGCAATTCACTGACGAGTCTGTGTCTGTGTCTGTGAGGAAGTCCGACATTAGGGTCAGTTGTGCAATGTATATTGCACTCACTCTTGTGCTGTAAGACCAGAAGGGTATGGGTTCATTTCCCATTCCAGATAAAGGCTTCTTGACATTGCAGTACAACTTTGGGGTCTTGGGAGGTGCATAAAGACTAAATAAAATGAAAAGTTATGGGCATCCAGAAGACATGTAGCTGAAACACTGGTATGTCCTTAAGAGTTCATTTGCATATGATCCATGGGCCCCCACTACTGGAGGTTTAAGATATTATTCCAGGGAAGATGATAGGTTGGCTGAGTCTTTCTTGAACTTTCTACTGAATGGTTTGTCTGTGTAACATTTTTACCCTTTGCTTGAACCCTATAGTTTCTTCTCATACTAGGTGATCTTGATTAAGAACTACACACCAGTATATGTTATAGTTAGAATCAAGGAAAACCTCAGTACTGGTAAGCAAATAGTCTGTGGCAGACAGTGATCTGTGTTCCCTAACCTTCCTCAGATATTAAAGATTGTGGTGTCATGGACTTCCATTCAGATATAAATTACTAGTGAGATTCGAGGCCACTGTTTTTGATTGTATAGGTAGTAGAACTTCATTGCTGTATACTTTCAACCAATGCATCCAGGCTTCACCCTCTGACAGACCAAGTATATCTTTAAGGTAAATTTCCATCTCAGACACTGGTAAAGATGCACATAAATACATACAAATAAAGCTTCTGCCAGTGTAAAAGCAATGATTTCACAAGTTGTCAGTATAGTTTTTTTCTGAGTTGTCAGTATCTTGCAGAACACTTTCAGAAATGCAAAATTTCCTTTAGGTGTTAAGAAATGTGACTAATCTTCAGTCATTAAGAGAACTAATGAGTATGTCTGTTTTCTAAGTTGACAACAGTTATCTGAAATAAAATTATAGAAATATACTAACTCACCTTTCTCCATGCATCATTTACAGAATAATGTCATTTCACCTTCCAAGAAGCGTAAAAGTTTACTTAGTCTTAAAATATTGTTTTGAATTATATTTTGATTATTTGGACTATATAAGATGGCTATCTTAGCTAAAATGTCTCTGTGGCTTGCATTCCCAAATGGAGAAACAATTGAAAAGTTAAACAGCCTTATCTCAAGATGTGTAAAGACAACATCCAAAATGTTGGAACCATGAATTGTGTAAGTGACATTTTGGATACACCTCCAGGTTGTCACAGAATCCAAAGATGGTTGATCAGCTGTTCCTGGTGACCACTTCAATTCCCAATTAATCTAGAGGATTTTTAAATGTCATGTCAGGATATGATAGTTATTTTCCATTGCCTTAGGTTAAGCAAGTTTCAAAGCACTTTCTGTGGATATTTAAATCTTATTTCAGTATGTCATACCTACCTCCATTGCCTTAGGATAGACATACATTTTGAACATCTTTTCATTGAAGTTAGGAACATAATAAATTCCCAACATATTTAAGGAACACCTTACCAGAAGAAATAAAAGAAAGCCATGAGACACCTAAACATCTTTCCTGCTGGTTCAAACTTCCTAAAATTGTTAGACAGAGTAACCCAATAGTGTTTATGGGGGATTTTCACAAACAAAACAGGCCTCAGTAGTAACCATAATGCCAATGTTCGTAGTTGTTGCTAAACTTATCAGATGATTAATTTTACTAGAAAGGCTTCTGTCATTAAATCTCAACAGTACTGAACTGTGTGATTATGATGCTTCTCTCCAAACTTGACAATCCGTGTTTAAAAAACAAAACAAGTAACCTGTTTTTATAATGTATTTCACATTTCCAACACCTGACTGCTGAAAAAACATTTGCTTTTCAGTGTGAGGGTCCCTCCCTGGGCCAGTAATCAAGGAGCCTGAATCCTTGCCACTAACACTGGAGAGGGATGTTCACTTGGAACAAAAATAGATACACCCAATATTTCCAGATGCAGCTTTCTGCATCAAGCAGTTTCCCTTAGGAGTACACAGGGAACACACACAGTCCAGGGTCTGGGTTTCTCTCTCTGTCTCCCTCCAGGTCCCCAATAAGACTCCCCACTGGCACATCTATAGAGTTGAGTCCATAGCTGAGTGTCCAAGCCAAGTCCTGCACCACACTCTCTGTGAAACCAGTGCTTCTTGTCCCTGCCCCAAGCACCTGACACACACACACACACTGGCGCAGATTTACTACCTATGCCTCATTCTGCCCAGACTATAAGGTAGTTACACTGCCACCAGACACTCCAAAGCCAGGTACTCTAAGGCTGTTACAAAGGTGCTAAGTTATACTGAGTGAAATATATAGTAATAGTGTTTCTCCAGTGCAGTAAGGCTTTCAGGGTGGCCACAGAGTCACCAGACAGATATAAGTACTCTCAAAGGTTAAAATATTTTCTAAAGGACCGGCCACAATGAAAGGTTTAAATATATTTGATAATAAATAACAAAAGAATGTGAAAATACCAAATATCTTTTTACAATAAACACCAGAGTTTCAATGCCAGGAAATATTAAAATAACACAGAATAATATTTGCAAAGTCTGTGGGTGTTTCTATATAGGGAAGACCAATAGGAAATTCAAAAGGCAAATTTATGAACAACTTAACGACATTAGGAACCATGATCTCAATAATGCCCTTTACAAGCACAGTGTGCAGTGTAAGCAAGCTGGTTTTGGTTTCTTTGTCATAGAAAAGGTGGATATTGATCCCAAGGGGAGCCTTGGGAGACGACCATTGAGTTCAGAGAATTATTTTGGCAAAAGACAAACCCACCTCCATAGGTATCACAAGGGATAAGAAACTAAGAGTAATGCTACTCAACGCCAGAAGTCTAAACCTCAACATGCACGCACTCTAAACTCTCCTTAGCATGGAGAACGTCGATATCTGTGCAGTAACAGAAACCTGGTTCAGGGCTCCCGAGAGCACCCCAGCACTACCAGGTTATACCTCATACCATGCTTTTCGGCCCCAAAACTTGGACCGAACCACAAAAGGAGGGGGAGTATCGATATTCATCAAAGATACCCACACCTCCAGGCTGGTGGCAAAGCACGAAGCATCAGAGACTATCCATGTGCAACTAACAGTGGGCAAAACTGCCTTCCAGTTTATAGCCTGCTACAGACCACCCTCCCAAACCCAGGAACCCCACTCGGCCTTCCTGAGAACACTGGAAAATATGAAGGTCTCTCCAAACACCATTATATTGGGCGACTTCAACTACCCAAACATAGACTGGGAACATTACTCTAGCTCCAACACTCTAGCCCAAAGGTTCCTAGAATTTATAAACTCAAATGCTATGGAACAACTTGTTATCACTCCCACAAGAGGGGAAAACATACTGGACCTGATCATCACCAACATGGGGACTCTATGCTCCAGACCAGAAGTGTATCCCTCACTGGTAAGATCAGACCATAAACTAATCTCACTGGATATTCACATCCTGACCCCACCCCCCTGCCCAGAAAACCACAGTCAAAAACTTCTCTAAAGCAAATTTCACACTCCTCAAAACTGAGGTGGAATCCTTCAAAGCCCCCGGGCCTGTGGAAAATACGCCCCAGACCATGAGAATCCTTTATAAATGCATTCTATGAACACCTTCAGGAATGCATGGATCATCTTGATCCCAAATAAAACCAAGACCCAATCCTTCAAAGGCAGACGTCCTGTCTGGTGGACCCCAGCCATAAACAAACTATACAACAGAAGGAGGAAGCTACTAAATGATAGAGCAAAATCCCAAAAAGGGAAGGCATCACTGATCAGTATTAGCAAAAAACTACGGGCACTCATAAAATTGTCTAAGGCCAGCTTCGAGAGAAAAATTGCACAGGACACTAAGGATAATCACAAGGCTTTCTTTAGTTATGTTAGGAACCTGAGTGGTAATTCCCAGATATGCTCAGAATTAGTCCAAAATGACAAAAAATACACTGAATCCACAGACATTGCCAACATCCTAGCTAACAGGTTCAGAGCAAACCCCCCTCCCCACCAAAAGGGCAAATATCTATCCCAGCAGAGTGCTGCCCCCCTGACATCTCAGATGCTCAGGTAAGAGCCGCCCTCTCCAAAGCAAAAAACACAGCATCAATGGGACCAGGCGGTGTCCCGGGCTGCGTCCTACATGAACTCCAAGAAGAGCTAAACCCAAACATAAAACTACTGTTCAATCTCAGCCTTACTACAGGATATGTGCCCAAAGAGTGGTGTACAGCAACAGTGGTCCCTCTCCATAAAGGTGGTGCCTCAATGGATCCTGGAAACTATCGCCCCATAAGCCTGACTAGCTTGGTCTGCAAAGCTATGGAAAGGATCATCATGGACCTCATAAATAAAGATATTGGGGACCTACAGACACTGGATCCTACCCAGTTCGGCTTTGTTAAGGGCAGATCCTGCCTCTTAAACCTGGTTGATTTCTTTGAAACAGTCACCAAGGCCATTGACGAGGGAAGGTGGTCCACACAGCCTACCTGGACCTCGCATAAAGCCTTCGATACAATACCCACTCAGGCATTATAGATAAGCTCACCAGCTTAAATATAAACCCCTTTGTCACTAGATGGATTGCAAACTGGCTCAAGGACAGAACCCACATGGTTAGAATTGCTGGAGCCATGTCAGACTCCAAACCAGTTACAAGTGGTGTCCCACAAGGCTCAGTCCTGGGACCTCTCTTGTTCGGTATATATTTCTCGGAGGTACAGGCCAACACGGAAGGACTGTGGCTGACCAAGTTCGCAGATGACTGCAAACTGGGCGCCATAATCGACTCTCCAGCCGACACAAGCATCCTCCAAAAGGGCCTCATAGAAACAGACAACTGGTGCCAGAGCCATGGCCTCAAGCTAAATGCCAAAAAGTGTATAGTCATGCCCAAAACAAAGTGCCCACAAATTACCATATAGGTGGTAATCCATTAAGTACAGAAGAAGTAATTAGGGACCTGGGGACCCAAGTTGATAGCAATCTCTCATTTGACAACCACGTGGCCAAAGTGGTTAGAAAAACATTTTATATAGCCCACCTAATCATGAAGGGATTCACATCTAGATCAGGGGAGGTCATCGTGCCTCTTTACTCATCCCTCATCAGGCCCATAATTGAGTACAATGCCCCTTTTGGGATGTACCTTACCAGACACCTGCAGCAACTGGAAAGACCCCACAAGTACCTCACCAGGAGGATCAAAGGGCTCAAACAGATGCCATATGCTGCCCGGTTAAAGAAACTCCAGCTCTACTCAGTGGCATACTGCCTGTTCAGAGGCGATCTGTGCCTGACGTATAAAGCCATGTCCAACCGAATTAATGGACATGCTGCACCTCAGAAAATCCAAATCCCATCAAGCTACACGCTCGAGAGACTTGAACCTCAGCACTGAAATAAATAGGACATGCTGGAGGGACAGATTCATAACCCAGAGGCTCCCTTCACTCTGGAATAAAATCCCAGTCCAGGTTAGGCAGAGTCCCTCATTGACTCTCTTCAAGAGGAATCTTGATGAGTGGATGGGAGATCGTAGGTTTACCCCGGGTATCACTTCTGTGTCACTGTTAGACAGAGGCACACTATACTAACCTCGAAAAAGGGCATAGCAAAATAAATTTAAAATGGGTGGTGAGATTATGGTTATGGTGAGCTGGGAATTTCTGGTTAAAGGCTTATAGTGCATGCATATCTGAACTGTTTCTTACTGAAGTTGGTGCGCCTTGTTTGCTGTGGCATAGACTGGATTCGGGCCTGCTGGATCTAGCTTTGTTTGTATAACTTGAGCACTAATTCAGACATTCTCTAAAGTATTCAGTGGTATTTATTACTGCTTGGTTGTAACTTGATTAAAGTGTAGCTATCATTCAAGTCTTTTGGATTAAGCACTTGGGCTTCAGACCAGTTGTTTTACATTAGGAAGGTTTGTGGCAAGCACTGTGGTGGCAGGACAGGTAGCTTTCATCCTTCTAAGTTGGGAACTGCTGATTGAGAGCCCAGTGTCCAAGTGTATTAGTTCTGGTTTAGGCACTTGGGCTTCAGGCCAGTTATTTTACATTAAGAAGGTTTGTGGTCTGCACTCTTGTGGGAGAAGAGGCTGGACTCTGCCCTTCTGAGCTGGGAATTTCTGGTTAAAGGTTTATAGTGCCTGAATATTTGAACTGTATCTTACTGAAATTGGTACACCTTGTTTGCTCTAGCATAGACTAGATCCAGGCCTGCTGAATCTAGCTTTGTTTATATGCTTGTTGTTTGTTTGCTTGTTATTTCCCTGGAAGCTAATTCCACCTAATACACAACTTCTCAGCACTTCTGTGGATCACTAGTGATATCTGCATTGCTTACTGTACTTATTTCCTTGTTTCACTTGAAAGAAAGTTACTGTTTGTCGTTTTTGCATCTAGTTACTTGTAACACATTGCACTCAAGTTACCTGGCACTTGCTCACTAAAGCAATTATATAAGTCAGCACTAAAAATTAAAAGCACTACACCCTCACTCCCCACTGGCCCTTGTTTTCAATTAAGGATTTCCCAATATTATTCTAGCATGTCCAAAGGTCAGTTGTCAATCTCCTCTCCGGTCCAGTTGGTGAATCTGGGAATCTTGAGGCAATGTTATAACTGCCTCATGTACACAGACAACCCTCTCCTCCTCCCACATAACACAAATACTTGTGAGAGATGCAGCTATTTAGCCAAACTGGAGGCTGAGCTCTCTCAACTCAGGACTGGCAAGACCAGACAGGAGGAGAAGGCAACTACACACACCACAAAACCAGCCTCACATAATGCTACCACTCCACTGAATCAAACACATAAACACACAAAGACATACTCGAGGCTCTGAGTAAAATTTACCTAAACAGCAGAGGCCTCCAAAGCAGACACCCAAACAACTGCTACCTCAAGACACCCCACAAGCAACACATAAACCACAAAAGCAGTGTGCAAAGCAGTCACAGCCCTTAAGGCCAAATACAACACCAAACATACTTGTCATAGGTGACTCCATAGTCAGACACACTGGCGTCCCACTCACCAGGCTGAACAAGGAGAGGGTCACAGTAAGCTGCCTATCGGGCGCTAGAATCCGCCACATAACACAAGCACTCGGGTAACTCCACAGCAAGTACAAATATGACACAGTCATTGTCCATGCTGGTGTGAACGACCTGAGACGTACCTCCCTGGACTACATGAAAAGAGACATAGAGGAGCTCTCTGATTATGTAGCCAAGGCAGGTATGACCCTAACCCTGAGCAGTATCCTTCCTTCACCAAGAATGATGCCACAATATAGAGACAAGATGATCAGCTTTAACAATTGGCTTAATGTCTGGTGTCATTCAAAGGGATCCAGTGTCTGTCTGCCTGGGATGACATGCTTGACAAGCCACGTTGCTTAAGGGCGGCTTGCACCTGTCACCCTGGGATTCGGATATTGGCTAAGGCTCTTGCCACCCCATAGTGCCTTTTTAGGCAAGGCTCAAATTCTAAACCTACCACCCTAGAAAACAAAAATGGGAAGAAACTGAGGGTAATGCTGCTCAATGCCAGAAGTCTAAATCTCAAAATGCACGCACTCAAGGCCCTTCTCAGTATGGAGAACATCGATGTCTGTGCTGTAACTGAAACCTGGTTCAAGGCTCCTGAGAGCACCCGGGCACTATTAGGTTTTACCTCATATCATGCGTTCCGGCCCCAAAACCCGGACCACACCACAAAAGGAGGGGGTGCATCCATATTCATAAAGGATACCCACACCTCCAGGTTGGTGGCAACGCACGAAGCTCTGGAAACCATCCAGGTGCAACTAACCATAGGCAAAACTGCTCTACAAATTGTAGCATGCTACAGGCCACCCTCTCAAACTCAGGAACCCCACACAGCCTTCCTGAAGACACTGGAGGGTATAAATGTATCTCCAAACACCATCATATTGGGTGACTTCAACTACCCGAATATAGACTGGGAACATTACTCAAGCCCTAACTTTCTAGCCCAACGGTTCCTGGAGTTCATAAATTCAAATGCCATGGAACAGCTAGTCACTGTTCCCACGAGGAGAAAATATACTAGATCTCATTGTCACAAACATGGGGACAAAATGCTCCACACGGAAGTATATCCCTCATTGGTGAGATCTGATCATAAACTAATCTCACTGGAAATCCACATCCGCCCCACCCCAAACAAAAAGACCATAGTGAAGAACTTCTCTAAAGCAAACTTCACTCTACTCAAGACTGGTGTGGTATCCTTCAAGGCCCCTGAGCCAGTGGAAACCACAACCCAAGCTGGAAGCCCTTAGAAATGCCTTCTGTGAACACCTCCAGGACTGCATGGATCAGGCAATCCCAAATAAAACCAAGACTCTTTCCACAAAGGGCAAGCGTCCAGTCTGGTGGACCCCAGCCATTAACAAACTTTACAATAAGAGGAGAAAGCTATTACATGATAGAACAAAATCCATAAAAGGGAAGTCACCCCTGATCATTATTAGTAAAAAAAATACAAGCACTCATAAAATCAACTAAGGCCAATTTTGAGAGAAAAATTGCCATGGATTCAAAGGGCAATCATAAGGCCTTTTTCAGCTATGTTAGGAACCTGGGTGGAAACTCCCAGATATGCTCAGAATTAGTCCAAAATGATACAAAAATCACTGAACCCACAGATATTGCCAACATACTGGCAGACAGGTTCAGTGCAAACTTCACCCCCCTCTCCCCTAAAGGAGAGATAACTATCCCAGCCGAGTGTAGCCTCCCGGACATCTCAAATGCACAGGTGAAAGCTGCTCTCTCTGAAGCTAAAAACACAGCATCAATTGGACCGGATGGTGTCCCCGGCTGTGTGCTACACGAGCTAAATGAGGAATTAAACCCGCACATAAGGCAGCTGTTTAATCTCAGCCTTACCACAGGATACGTGCCCAAGGAGTGGCGTACGGCAACTGTGGTCCCACTCCACAAAGGTGGCGCCTCTACGGACCCTGGTAATTACCGCCCCATAAGCTTAACAAGTCTAGTCTGCAAAGCTATGGAGAGGATCATAATGGAGCTCATAAACAAAGATATAGGGGACTTGCAGACATTGGACCCGACCCAGTTTGGCTTTGTCAAGGGAAGATCATGCCTTTTGAACTTGGTCGACTTCTTGAAACAGTCACCAAGGCCATTGATGAGGAAAGGCAGTCCATACAGCCTACCTTGACCTTGCAAAGGCTTTGACACAATACCCCACTCGGGTATTGTAGAAAAACTTACCAGCTTAAATGTAAACCCATATGTCACAAGATGGGTTGCAAACTGGCTTAAGGACAGAACCCACAGGGTTAGAGTTGCTGGCGCTGTGTCAGACTCCAAGCCGGTCACAAGTGGTGTCCCACAGGGCTCGGTCCTTGGCCCCTATTGTTTGGCATCTACTTCTCAGAAGTACAGGCCAACATGGGAGGACTTTGGCTGACAAAGTTTGCAGATGACTGCAAACTGGGCGCCATAGTGGAAAGTGCATCGGACATGGATATCCTTCAGAAGGGACTCACGGAAACAGATAGCTGGTGCCAGAGCCATGGCCTGAAGTTAAACGCCAAAAATGTATAGTCATACCCTTCGGGAAAAACAAGGTAACCCCAAGCTACCATATAGGTGGCAATCCACTAAGCACAGAAGAGGTTATCAGGGACCTGGGGACCCAGGTTGACAGTGGCCTTTCTTTTGACACTCACATTGCTAAAGTGGTTAGAAAGACCTTCTACATTGCCCACCTGATCATGAAGGGATTCACATCCAGATCTAGTGAGGTCATTGTTCCCTGTACTCTTCACTTATCAGACCAATGATCGAGTACAATGCCCCATTCGGGATGTATCTCACCCGACATCTGCAGCAATTGGAGAGACCCCAAAAGTTCCTCACCAAAAGGATAAAGGGACTCCAAAATCTGTCATATGCTGCCAGATTGAAGAAACTCCAGCTCTATTCAGTCGCATACCGTCTGCTCAGAGGTGACATGTGCCTGACATACAAGGCCATGTCCAACCCGGAATTAATGGACATGCTCCACCTCAAAAAATCCAAATCCACCAAAACCACTAGAACAAGTGACTTAAACCTTAGCACGGATATAAATAGGACGTGCTGGAGGGATAGATTTATCACTCAGAGACTCCCTATGCTGTGGAATAAAATCCCGGTCCATGTGAGGCAGAGCACCTTGCTGACTCTGTTCAAGAGAAATCTAGACCTGTGGATGGGAGATCGTAGGTTTACCCCGGGAATCATCTCTGTGTCACTGCTGGACAGAGGCACAACAAACTAATGGGCACAGTATTTTTTCATATAAGGGGTGGCGTAAGCCACAAAAATTTGGGCTAGGCTTATAAATGCCTTAGGGCAGATAGCCTAGTATAAACCTATGAACCTATGAACCTATGAAAGCCAAACACATTCTGGCTTGGCTTATAAATGCCCTAGGGCAGACAGCCTAGTATGAACCTATGAACCTAATTAGAATTGGAGGCCAATTGACTACCAGGACTCAGTGAACACGTATCTCTGGCCCCTGTCCTAAAACTGAGGTCTGCCAAATTATAACTAGGAATTGTTTTGTGTCAGTAGTTCAGCTTCCAATTTGTATATATTTATATATTTATACATTGAACAAATTTACACTTCACATGAATACTTGGTAGAAAGAAATTATTTATTTGATTTTTTTCTGTCTTGTGAAGATATGGGTTTATATGCAACATGGCTCTTTAGCCAACAGAAGGTGCTATAGTTGTATTTTTTAACATTTAGGAGAATTAAACAAGTTTGTACTCATTTAATACAGGTTTTTAAATTTCACTGTTATTACAACATTATGTTATTATTAAAGAGTTGAGTATGGGATGTTTTTAATTAAACTTTTAGGGTGCATAAAGTATTTATTGAACTGTAAATGATTAAAGCTTGTAGTAATATTTTAAAGTTACATATGTATTTTTAATTTTGATTTGATTAATTGCAGTTGTTTGGATTTTGATTAGGCAATTGACTGAGGGGCAATGACTATATAAGAAAGGAAATGTGGTTTTGTTTGTATTTCTGATGAAGTCCTGTTTTTAACAGGATGAAAATGCTGATTTATGGTTTGGTGCGTTAAAATACATTAAAACCTGCTGCCTTCACTTTGGAGCCGTGATTTCTGTATTCCAGGAAGTGCTTTGCTTGCCATTTTATTAGTAACTTTTGAGGCACTTTTCTCCATTTGTTTGTTTTTACAGAAGAATAGATTCATACAGATACAGGAAAACAGTACTAATCTCAAAATTTACTTTCCTGACTCATTTAAAGAATTGCTATTCCCCTGTTCACTTACATGAGCAAGCAAAGATTAAATAGGCGAGAGGGCCTTCTTTGTCAGGTTACAAAAACAGAGTGTTCTTAGACTTCAGTCTCATCTAGTATTAAAAAACATTTTGTAGGTGATAGATTACAGAATGATATCACATGCATCTGGTCATCTGACTTCTGGTTCCCATGCTACCCCCATTACTAGAAACTGACCCAGAATCTTGCACATATGCATCAATAATACACATGCACTTAGAGCTTTGCTAAGATCTGTTGCAGCTTCTGGAAGTCATAAAACAGTAAAACACTTCCACTCATCCTACAGGAGCTAATAAACCAATCTCTGGCACAGGCATTTTGTCTGGCAGTAATCAGAACTGTAAGATACAATCTTTATGACCTACCAGGTAATTTAATTTCCAACTATTTTTCAAAGTTAGCTGGACTGAGATTAACCTCTTCTCTTCCAGTATTCTCTGTTAAAACATATGGATTTAATCAGTTACAATACAGTCAGGACCCACTGTTGGTACATTTTAACACAAGCAACTTTACAAATACATTTTTTAACACGAGCATCTGTACAGATCAGTTTGATATACAAATGACATATAATTATAAACTTCAGCTAGCTATGCTGGCATATGTTACACATCCACTGCCCTACTTCTCCTGGCATAGCCAGCAATACCTCATATCATCACACTTAGATTTATATAGAAGGCCAGCCCTGCTTGCTAGAGCAGTATTTTTGGGTAGAACCTTAAATATGGAACAATATCCATAAAAGTGTTTTAAAATCAAATACATTTGGCTAACTATACCATTGTTGTAGTAGTATAAATGATTTT
This sequence comes from Protopterus annectens, assembly GCF_019279795.1. Taxonomy (NCBI): domain Eukaryota; kingdom Metazoa; phylum Chordata; order Ceratodontiformes; family Protopteridae; genus Protopterus; species Protopterus annectens. The sequence continues at coordinate 560,044,158 of NC_056734.1, forward strand.
ATTTAAAGGTGTATATCCTGTGTCATTCAACCCCCCCCCCCCCACAGACTTCAGTACTGTCATAATATTTTTTCTTATTATTTATTTTTAGACTGGCTTGTTTTATATCTGGCAATACACATCCCAAAAAATAAACCGTAGCTTATCTTCTCATTATTCTTGGCAGTGGATTTTATAGATTTCATAAGGTGAATCTGCCCATAATTAAAATCTCTGTCACTTAGAGGAAGGAGGGTGAATCAAACCAACAAATTCAAGCAGTTTTGCTTCACCTGAATCAGTAATCTGGGAAATAACTTTATTTTCTGATAAGTTGTTTTCACTAATAATTGTTTTGGTACTAGATTCTATTTCAAGAACAATATCTGTAGTTTGTGATACATTCATCCCTACTGATTTGACAGTTTCACATAATCCTGCCTCTGCTGAAGATACAATTACTCCCTCTCCCCATGGTTCTTCTTTTCTTTCTGAAAGTACAAGCTGTGGGAGGTATAACCAAGTATATAATTATAAACTACAACAACAATGCAATTTGTGTTTGAATTTTACATTTCACTCTACAGAATCAAAACATAACAAGTTTACTCTTGGCATGGCATATGCCGAGCTGGATCTACTTCACATTACTGAAATCCTAAAAAAACTGAGTTTCACAGTACAAGAATGCAAATACAAAACTACAGAATAATGAAACTTTAAAATGTCAACTTTCAAAACACTGAGTCAAAACTCACACACATTGCATAGGTTCATAGGTTGATACTAGGCTATCTGCCCTAGGGCATTTATAAGCCTAGCCAGAGTGTGTTTGGCTTTCGCCACCCTTTTAGATTTGTTGACTGTGCCTCTCTATAGTATGTCACAGAAGGTAACCCTTTTAAGGTTTGTTTACTGTACCTCTGTCAAGCAACAACACAGAAGAGATCCCAGGGGTAAACTTACGATCTCCCATCCATTTGTCAAGATTTCTCTTGAAGAGGGTCAGTGAGGGGCTTTGCCTGACATGGATTGGGATTTTGTTCCAGAGTGAGGGGAGCCTCTGGGATAAGAATCTGTCCCTACAGCATGTCCTGTTTATTTCTGTGCTGAGGTTCAAGTCCCTGGAGCGTGTAGCTTTAAGGGATTTAGATTTCCTGAGGTGAAGCATGTCCATTAATTCTGGGTTGAACATGGCTTTATATGTCAGACACAGATCGCCTCTGAGTAGGCGGTACGCAGCTGAGTAGAGCTGGAGTTTCTTTAGCCTAACTGCATAGGGCATCTGTTTGAGCCCCTTGATCCTCTTGGTGAGATACTTTTGAGGTCTTTCCAGTTGCTGAAGGTGTCGGGTAAGGTACATCCCAAATGGGGCATTGTACTCAATTATATGCCTGATAAGTGATCAGTAGAGGGGCACAATGACCTCTCTTGATCTAGATGTGAACCCTTTCATGATAAGGTGGGCTATATAGAAAGTCTTTCTAACCACTTTGGCAACGTGATTGTCAAAGGAGAGATTGCTATCTACTTGGGTCCCCAAGTCCCTAATTACTTCTTCCATACTTAATGGATTACCACCTATGTGGTAATTTGTGGGCACTTTGTTTTTTCCAAAGGGGATGACTATGCACTTTTTGGCATTTAGCTTTAGGCCATGGCTCTGGCACCAGTTATCTGTCTCTGTGAGACCCTTTTGGAGGATGCTTGTGTCAGTCGGAGAGTCGATTATAGCACCCAGTTTGCAGTCATCTGCGAACTTGGTTAGCCATAGTCCACCCGTGTTAGCGTGTACCTCACAGAAATATATACCGAATAAGAGAGGTCCCAGGACTGAGCCTTGTGGGACACCACTTGTAACTGGTTTAGAGTCTGACATGGCACCTGCTATTCTGACCATGTGGGTTCTATCCCTGAGCCAGTTTGCTACCCATCTTGTGACATAGTGGTTGATATTTAAGCTGGTGAGCTTATTTATGATGCCCGAGTGGGATATTGTGTCAAAGGCCTTTGCGATGTCCAGGTAGGCTGTGTGGACTACCTTCCCTTCATCTATGGCTTTGGTAACTGTTTCAAAGAAGTCGACCGGGTTCAAGAGGCAAGATCTGCCCTTAACGAAGCTGAACTGGGTAGGATCCAGTGTCTGGAGGTTCCCAATGTCTTTGTTTATGATTTCCATGATGATACGCCCCATAGCTTTGCAGACCAGGCTAGTCAGGCTTATAGGGCGATAGTTTCCGGGGTCTGTTGTGGCACCACCTTTGTGGAGTGGGACCACTGTTGCTGTACGCCATTCCTTGGGAACATATCCTGTAGTAAGGCTGAGATTGAACATTGACTTTATATGAGGGTTTAGTTCTTCTTGGAGCTCGTGTAAGATGCAGCCCGGGACACCATCTGGTCCCATTGATGCTGTGTTTTTAGCTTTGGAGAGGGCAGCTCTCACCTGTGCATCTGTGATTTCAGGAAGGCTACACTCTGTTGGGATAGACATCCGCTCTTTTGGGGGGGAAGGGGGGGGGTTTGCACTGAACCTTTCTAACAGGATGTTGGCAATGTCTGTGGGTTCAGTGAATTTTTTGTCATTTTGCACTAACTCAGAGCATATCTTGGAGTTGCCTCCCAGGTTTCTGACATAACTAAAGAAGGCCTTGTGATTATCTTTAGTGTCTTGTGCAATTTTTCTTTCAAAGCTGGCCTTAGAAGATTTTATGAGGGATCGTAGTTTCTTGCTTGTACTGATCAGTGACACCTTCCCTTTTTGGGATTTTGCTCTGTCATGTAGTAGCTTTCTCCTTCTGTTGTATAGCTTATTTATGGCCGGGGTCCACCAGACAGGTCTCCTGCCTTTGGAGGAGTGAGTCTTGGTTTTATTTGGGATAGCATGCTCCATGCATTCCTGTAGGTGTCCATAGAATGCTTTTGTAAAGGATTCTGCAGTTTGGCCCATATTGTCCACTGACCCAGGGGCTTTGAAGGATTCCACCTCAGTTTTGAGAAGTGTGAAGTTTGCTTTTGAGAAGTTCTTCACTGTGGTTTCCTTGGCTAGGGGTGGGGACGGAATATGGATGTCCAGTGAGATTTGTTTATGGTCTGATCTTACCAATGAGGGGTATACCTCTGGTGTGGAACATAGAGACCCCATGTTGGTGATGACCAGATCCAGTATGTTTTCCCCTCTTGTGAGAGTGGTGACCAGATGTTCCATAGCATTTGAGTTTATAAATTCTAGGAACCATTGGGCGAGGGTGTTTGGGCTTGAGTAGTTTTCCCAATCGATGTTTGGGTAGTTGAAGTCACCCAATATAATAGTGTTTGGAGAGACCTTCATATTCTCCAGTGTTCTCAGGAAAGCCGAGTGAGATTCCTGTGTTTGGCAGGGTGGTCTGTAGCAGGCTACAAACTGAAAGGCAGTTTTGCCCACTGTTAGTTGCACATGGATGGACTCCGAAGCTTCGTGCAGTGCCACTAGCCTGGAGGTGTGGGTATTTTTGATAAATATGGATACTCCCCCTCCTTTTGTGGTTTGTTCCGAGTTTTGGGGCCGGAAAGCATGGTATGAAGTATAGCCTGGTAGTGCTGGGGTGCTCTCGGTAGCCTTGAACCAGGTTTCTGTTACTGCACAGATATCGATATTCTCCATACTGAGGAGAGTCTCGAGTGCATGCATCTTGAGGTTTAGACTTCTGGCATTGAGCAGCATTACCCTTAGTTTTTTTTTCTTTGTGTTGTCTATGGAGGTGGGTTTGTCTTTTGAGCCTTGCCTAAAAAAGGCATTATGTGGGAGGCAAGAGCCTTAGCCAGTATTCGAAAACCCAGGGGTGACAGGTGCAAGCCGTCCCTAGTGAAGCAACGTGGCATGTCGAGCATGTCATCCCAGGCTGACAGACACTGGATCCCCTTTGAATGACACCAATACCTTTGCCAATTGTTAAAATTGATCATTCTGTCTTTATACTGTGGCATCATTCTTGGTGAGGGTAAGATGCTACTCAAGGTCAGGGTCATACCGGCCTGGGCTACATGATCAAAGAGCTCCTGTATGTCTTTTTTCATGTAGTCCAGGGAGGTACGTCTCAGGTCATTCACACCAGCATGGGCAATGATGGAGTCATACTTGTACTTGCTTTGGAGTGACCCGAGTGCTTGTGTTATGTGGCGAATCCTGGCACCTGACAGGCAGCTTACAGTGACCTTCTCCTTGTTCAGCCTGGTGAGTGGGACGTCAGTGTGTCTGACAATAGAGTCACCTATTACAAGTGTATTAGGTGTGTTGTTTAGCCTTAAGGGCTGTGACTGTGTGGCACACTGACTTTGTGAACTATGTGCTACATGGATATTGTTTCGTGGTAAGTGTTGCTTGGATGTCTGCTTTGGAGGTCTCTGCTGCTTAGGCAGATTTTTATTTAGAGCCTCCGAGTATGTTTTTGTGTGTTTATGGGTTTGGTTTGCTGATGCGATAGCTCTATGTGAGTCTGGATTTGTGGTGTGTGTGGTTACCTTCTCCTCCTGACAGGCTGTGCCTGTACTGGGTTGAGAGAGCTTAGCCTCCAGTTTGGCTATATAGTTGCATCTTTCACATATATTTGAGCTTGTTGGGAGGAGGAGAGGGTGGTCTGTATACATAAGGCAGTTGTAACATTGCCTCAAGATTCCCAGATTCACCAGCTGGACTGGAGAGTAAACTCGAAACTGACCTTTGGACATGCCTGAATAATATAGGGAACTACTTATTGACTGATCAGAAAGAACCAATAGGGAACAAGTGGTTTGAAGGAATATAAGAGGATGTAGTGCTGTAGTTTGTGTTTACCTATGAGATTACTTATATGAGCAAGTGCAGGGCTTTAGAATGAGAATAGAGTGCTTAATTTGAGATTTAGAGCAGTTCTAAGTGAAAAAGTGAAGAATAGACTTTGTGGAGCCGGGAATAGTTTAAGCGGCGCTGCCCGACGCTGCTCTGTGCGCAAGACCGCGCTAAAAGAGGGTTGCAGGGTTTTAAGAGATAGAGATCAAGCAGTTTAGAATTGACCCACATGTTATTCCTTTCACCACAAGAGCACTAAAAAAGCAAACAAAACTGTACACTGCAGAGAATATTCACCACTAATCCACACACTCTTCAAATCACAACATAAACTGTAATATACAAAATCATCAACACATTAACAAATAATTCAGATTACCAACACACTTCCTAATACTTGACAACCTCCATAACTCTCTCTGAACATTTTTCCAAACCAGAATGACTAAAAGCCAACTACATGGGGGGGGGGGGTGCACTCCCCAAGTAAATATACCAACCATACCCCTTAACCTCTTAGTGCATGAAATCTGGACAAAGCCCAACAAAATGGGGGGATAAAAGCCCAAAAAATAGGGGCATTTTTAAAATATTGCTCTTATAGTAAGTTGCTAGAGTAACAGGGTTTATTTTGACATACATTTTTTTCTGAAGGATTTGAAGTATGAAACTTAAATGTATGTCATTATTTAGTGACTTCAGTCCTCAGATCATCCCAGTGATTTGAAAGAAAACCACAAATTGTATGAGGAACAGACCAAAAATATAAGCCAAAAATCTGGACAGTTGAGAAGTAATATACCAACTCTGAGATTGCACTACACTGGGGAAAAATACCTTTTTGTTACCACAATGTTCTGTACACTGACTCATTAAAATCAGTTGCAAACACATCATCTTCCATCCAGTGATCAATTTTGCTTTTAAAGCACTCAGTATTAGGTGACAACCTAATATCAGTTGGTGTATAGGATCATAGGATGTTACTAGGCTAATGGCCCTAGGGCCCTTACAAGTCTATCCAAAGTTCTACCCTTATTTGGACAATCGGCACTTATTGCCTCTGTCCAGAGGGACACAGATGGAACCCTTGGGATGAATTTACAGTTACACATCAAATTGTATTCATTGAATTTGAAGAAGGACAATGAGGTGCTCTGTTTGACATGAAGTGGAAGTCTGTTCCAAAGGTGTGGTAACCTCTGGGAGACACATTTGTCCCTCCAGCAGGTCCTATTAATGTTGTATACCAGGTTAAGGTCTTTAGAGCAAGTAACCTATGTACCATTTGACTTACAAATATGCAGTATTTCCAATAAAGCAGGGTCAAAGATTGCCTCTGACTAGTCTGTATGAAACAGAACAAAGTGACAGTGATTTCAGACTATCCACATAGGATAGATGATGAAGACCTTGTATTTTCCTTGTGAGGAACCTTTGTGGTATCTCCAATTGCTGCAGATGCTTGGAAAGATACATGCTAAAAGGGGCATTGTACTCAATTATTGGCCTGATGAGGAAAGAGTGCAGAGAGGTGATAACTTCTTTTTTTTTTTTTTTTTTCTGGAGGCAGTGCCCTTACTTATGAGATGAGCAATATAGAATGCCCTTCTTACCACAGTGGAGACATGGTGGTCAAAGGTAAGGTTGCTGTCAATCTGTGTATCCAGGTCTTTCACCACTGAGTGCATACCTAAGGTGTTGCTATTGATGTGGTAGTTAGCAGGAACATCACTCTTACAGAAAGGGTGATAATACATTTTTTTGCATTGAGTTTAAGGCCATGACTTTGGCACCTATCATTTGTTTGTGTAAGACCCTCTTGAAGGATGTTGACATCATTTGCAGATTCTGTGACTCCTCCCAGTTTACAGTCACCAGCAAACTTTGTCAGCCACAGACCTTTAGTTTTTGTTTGTACTTCGGAGAAATAAATTCCAAACAGTAGAGGTCCCAGGACTGATCCATGTGGAACACCATTGGCTACAGGTCTGCTGTTGGAGGTGGATTCCCCTATTTTGACTATATGGGTTTTATCAGTGAGCCAGTTAGAAACCCACCTAATGATATAAGTGTTTATACCTAGCTGGGTGAGTTTGTCAATGATGCCTGAATGGGGGATAGTGTCAAACGCTTTGACTAAGTCTAGGTAGGCTCTATTTACAGATTTCCCCCTCATCCAGGGCCTTGCTGACTGTCTCAGTAAAGTCCACCAGGTTTAACAGGAATGATCTCCCTTTGACAAATCCAAACTGAGTAGGGTCAGGTGATTGGAGATTACCTACAGCTTTGTTGATAAGTTCCCTGATAATTTGCTCCATGGCCTTGCAGATAAGGTTAGTCAGGTCTATAGGTTATAGTTTCTGGGGTCAGTGGAAGCACCACCTTTGTGCAAGGGAATAACGGTGGCTATTTTCCATTCAGCTGGGATGATGATGGTGCTTAGATTATGATTGAAAAGAGTTCCCAATGGTGTTGCTAATTCTTGTTGAAGCTCATGTAGGATGCAGCCTGGGATGTTATAAGTCCCATAGTTGCAGTGTTTTTGGCCATAGAAAGGGCATTTATGACCTGTTGTTTAGACATACAAAGTAGGGGACAGGTGGAAGGGTTGTCATGGGGTATGTATAGCAGGGGCAGGGGAGTGAAGTTTTCACAAAACTGTCGGCCAGTTGGTTAGCTATCTCCACAGGCGCAGTATATATAGGTGCATAGGTGTGTACTATGCTAATGGCCTTGGAGCCTTTACAAGCCTAGCCTATAGATGTGCCCTGGCATCGTGCTGCCCAAAGTTAGTTACCAGTGCCTCTATCAAGTAGAGCCACTAGAGTGATCCCTGGGGTGAACTTTCTATTTCCCGTCCACTCATCAACATTTCTCTTGAAGAGGGCCAGTGAGGTGCTCTACTTTACGTGTATGGGAAGTTTATTCCACAACATGGGCAGTCTCTGGGTTATGAAGCTGTCCCTCCAGCATGTTCTGTTGATTGTGGTAATGAGGTTGAGGTCTCTGGAGCATATGGTGCGGAGGGATTGGGATTTCTTTAGATGTAGCATTTCTAATAGAGCTGGGTCAGACATGGCTTTGTAAGTCAAGCAGAAATCACCTCAGTAGACAATATGAGACAGAGAACAGCTGGGGTTTTTTGAGTCTATCTGTGTAGGACATGTGTTTAAGGCCTGAGATTCTCTTTGTGAGGTACTTTTGTGGCCTCTCCAGCTGTTGCAGGTGTCTAGTGAGGTACATGCCAAATGAGGCATTATACTCGATGATTGGTCTAATGAGGGAAGAGTAGAGAGAGATGATGACCTCTTTCTTCCTGGATGCAAAACCGTTGGTAATGAGATGTGCCATATAGAAGGACTTTCCTGACTACAGTGGCAATGTGGTGGTTGAAGGAGAGGTTTCTGTCAACCTGTGTCCCCAGATCTCTTATAACACCTTCAGTGTTCAGTGGGCTCCCATCTCCATATATGGATATCATCTCCATATATAGTATCAACTACCAGTTTGTCACAAATCTGTGTCTATTCTTTTAGGTTACAGATGTAACTAAGATGCTTTATGGTTGTCCTTAGTTGAAGAAGCTAATTTGGATTCCTAGTTTGCTTTGGAGGACTTCAGAAGAAGTCTTATTTATTTGTTTAAACTGAGGAGGGAGTGTTTCCAGTCTGGGTCTTGCTCCTTATGCTTAGACAGAATGTTTTTCTTCTTATTGTAAAGCCTGTTAATGACAGTTGTCCACCAGGCAGGTTTACTCTTCCTTGAGGAGCTTGTTTTGGTATTATCAGGTATGGCCGAGTCAATGCAGTTATACAGGTGTTTGTCTAAAGCATTGGCATAGTTGCCAGTTCCATCAGAGGGTGGAGATGCAGTGAAACTATTTATAGCATCCCATAAGAGGCTATGATCTGCTTGGGATATTTTTTTTAGTTTAGTTGCTGCTTGGGGTGGGGTCAGGTGTGATAGTTACTTTGAATGAGACTGATTTGTGGTCAGATCTCACCAGGGAAGACCTCACAGTGGGGGTGCTACAGTGGTCCCCCATATTGGTAATCACCAGATCCAGGATGTTGGCACCCCTTGTGGGGGTGTCAACCAGCTATTTCAGGGCACTGGAGTTAATAAAGTCAAGGAATCTTTGGGCAAGTGAGTTTGAGCATGAGTAATTTACCCAGGCAATGGATGGGTAGTTAAAGTTGCTCAAAACCATGGTGTTCAGATGTACCTTGATAGACTCAAGTAAATTGAAACCGGCAGAGTGTGTGTCCTGATTCATGGAGGGGGTCCTGTAGCTGGCAATGACTTGAATAGGTGTCCTACCAACAGTTAATTGCACCTGAAGTATCTCCAGGGAATCATACTGTTCAACCAATCTGGAGGTGTATTTATCTCAAATGAATATTGTTACATTGCCTTCTTTAATTTTCACATTTTTCAGTTTGTGGTCTGAATGTTTGGAAGGAGGTGTAGCCTGCTTTGGCTGGGATGGTCACCACAGGCTTGAACCAAATCTCTGTGACTGCACAAATGTCTACATCTTCCAAGGTGAGGACTGCTTCAAGTGAGTGTATTTTCATTTTAAGATTCCTAGCATTTAGCAGCATAACCTTGATGATGTTTTTAGATGAAGTTTTTACATCAGGAATTGTGTCCTTGAGACACTGGGGTAGCAAGAGCCTTAACCAGTAGCCAAAATCCCAGGGATGACAGATGAAAACTTTCTCTGGCAAAGCATCAAGGTCCGTCAATCATGTCATCCCAAGCTGACAGATGCTGGATCCCCTTAGAATGACACCAGAAACTAAGCCAATTATTGAAGTCAGTCATTTTCTGTTTGTATTGAGGCAGGTGAAGGTAAAATGCTGGTTAAGGCTAAGGACATACTTGCTTGAGGCATATAGTCCGAGAACTCAGTTATGTCTCTCTTCATATAGTCCTGAGAAGGACATCTGAAGTCATTCACACCAACATGGACTATGATGGAATCATAAGAGCACCTGTTGTTGAGATATTTGAGCGCATATGTGATTTGGTGTATCCTTTCACCTGACAGACAGCTACTGTGTCCTTTTCCATATCCGGCCTGGTGAGAGGGACATTTGTGTGTCTCATGATTGAATCACCTATGACTAATAGGTTTGGTTTTGTATTTTGCCTTTAGGGCTGGCACATGAGCTATTATGTGTATTGTGTTCTGGAGAGGTAGTACTATGTGTAGCAAGCTTGTGTTTGTGTTTGGGAGGTCTCTGGTGTTTAGGTATGTTTCTGGTGAGGACCTCTGCAAATGTAGGTATGTGTGATGTGGCTGTGGGGTGGTGTAGGAGGTGAGGTGTGCATGCTGCCAACCTGCTCTTTGTCATATGTACTGACTGGTGTATGCGAGAGTATGGATTCAAGGTTCTTAATGTAGATGCATCTCTCACATGTTGAGTTTGTGTGGTCTAGGAGTAGAGGGTGTCGGTGAACATGAGGAGTTGCTACATTGCTTCAAGATGCCCATGTGAACCAAGCTGGCTGGAGAAAATGTGAGAAACTGTCTGTCCATAGTGTTAGGTAAATTTATATGGTCAGGAAAAGAGGTTGCACTTAGTAATGGCTAGTGGGTGAGAGGCATGTTGCTACCTCTGAGGCTAGGCTTAGTGTTCCACCTGACATTAGAGAAGGGCTGCTAAAAACCTCTGGAGGACCACAAGCAAAGTGCTAAGGCAACATTTAACAAGCAAAACATTTGCGGCTGTAACCACCAATGTTAACCACTGCTATGAAGCAGTGCATGATGGTGCACTATACTCAAACAAGTGCAAATGTGGGGCTTAAATTAAACAAGAAATAATCCTTTTAACTCAAACTAGCCAATAAGTATGCTCTCTTTGAGCTCGAGTCCAATCACCTTCGATTACATGGGACCCAAACAGCACTCTCCTCCCACAAGGGTGCAGGAGGTCCTTCTAAATTTGATGCCCAGAAGTTACAAAACAGACACAGAAGCAGCAAACCTGGAACTGGGCTATGCTACAGCCGAACTAGTGCAGTATACAGTAAAATGTGACAAAAAACAGTTCAGACAATTCAGATAGTAGAATGCAAATACAAACTAAAAGTGCCATATAGTTAGTTGGAAGCAATGGATGCCCCAGATCTTTCAGTATCTCAGTAAAGAGCTGGTTTTAGCACTGAAATGATACCAAACAGTTAGATTCAGCAGGTCTGAATCTAGCCTCTGCTATAAAATTCAGAAGTACTAGAAATTCAAAGTGCATAAACTCACAGTCACAACAGCAAAGAAGAGTTTAAACAAAGCAGTAATCCATGGCAGTTCCCAGCTTAGAATGGTGTAGGCCACAATCTCCAGCCATTACAGTCTAGACCACAAACCTTCCTAATATAAAACATCTGGTTTTGAAGACCAAGTGCTTAAGCCAGAACTAAGACACTTCAGCATAACAGACACAATATGCCTTCAACCAGAAATTTCCAGCTTAGAAGGGTGTAGGGTATCTTCTCCTGCCACAAGAGTTTAGACCACAAATCCTCCTAATGTAAAGTAACTGGTTTGGAACCCAAATGCTTAAACCAGAATAAAGACACTTAGAATAACATACACAAGCCTTCACCAGCAATTCTCAGCTTGGAAGGGTGTAGACCACACTCTGATGCCACAAGAGCCTAGACCACAACTCTCCCAATGTAAAATAACTGGTTTGGAGCCCAAGTGCTTAAACCAGAACTAAGGCAATTTCAGAATAACAGACACAATGAGCCTTCAACCAGCAATTTACAACTTAGAAGTGTGTAGGCTATCATCTCCTGCTACAAGAGTTTAGACCTCAAATCTTCCTAATGTAAAATCACTGGTTTGGAACCCAAGTGCTTAAACTGGAACAAATACACTTAGAGCAACAGGGTCAATAAGCCCTCACCCAGCAATTCCCAGCTCAGAAGGGCAGGGGCTGCCCTCTCCTCCCACAAGAGTGTAGACCACAAACATTCTTAATGTAAAATAACTGTCCTGAAGCCCAGGTCCTTAAACTAAAACTAGAGGCTTAGAATAATAATTTCAATTTAATCAGGCTACTAACAAGCAGCAATAATGCAGCAGAATAAATGCAGTTGAGCACTTGAAGAACAAGGAGCAAAACAAAATAAAGTAATAAAGTAGTAAGAGACAAAAATACAGTAAAAGCAGCTGAATAAAGTGTGTTTTTGTTAGTTAAGTAGAAATGGAGTAAAGAGAAGATAATTCAAGGTTAAGAAACTAAGGGGGTAGGCCTTCCCAAAAGATGTCACTGTAATCAGTAGAATGAACTGATGTGATGGGACTGGGAGGATTGTCCAATATCAAGTTTCTAATAGAGGAAAACAAATCAAAAGCCACCAAGTTTTAAGAATACAACAACAACAGTTGGATGGCTGGGTAGCAAAAATAAAATGTAGACAGAATTAGAAAAGAAAAAAGATTCCTGCACTATCAAGGATCATTGGAAATAAGTTCATTAACCCTGAGGTATGTTCAGAAAACACATATTTTGCAGAGTACTGTTAAAACAACAATCTAAGAGCAGTACAGTAACAAGCAGATGGAATTTCTTTAACAAGTGCAGGCTGAAAAGCAGAGATAAATTCAACAAAATAAATGCAGCACAGGATTGTTAAATATCACTGAAACCATCAGAACAAGTGCAAACATATACTTATATCAGCTTTGCATTTACAGATGGTTGTAGAAACACTCCAAATCTTGTAGCCAGCCACAGGTAAACAGCCTGGTGCAAAAGAGCAGAATCTTACAAAATGTAATTACTTTGATACCAGCAAGCTGAAAGACTTTTCTAAAGTTAAACCCTCAGGCCAATCAAATAAGAACACAAAAAGCTATTGATCAGTAGTTCCTACCTAAAAAAAATGGAGGCAGTCAGAACAGAAGAGGATTTCTGCAGTGTCAAGGATCATTGGAAATAAGTTCACTAACCCTGAGATATGTTCACAAAATGCAGCTTTTGCAGAATACTGTTAAAACAACAACCTAAGGGCACTACAGTAACAAGCAGTTGGGATTTCTTTAAAAAAGTGCAGGCTGAAAAGCAGTGATAAATTCAACCAAATAGATAAATGCAGCACAGGATTGTTAAATATCATTGAAATAGAGCAAGTGCAAAATATACTTATATCAGCTTTGTATTTCCAGATGGTCTGACAAGCACTCCAACCCTTGTAGCCAGCCACAGGTGAACAGCCAGACATAAAAGAGGAGAACATGGGGGAGGGGGGTTGAACCCTGCATCTTTTACACACAGAGCAATGATATTTAAATTATAGGAATTGTTCGATTTATATAGTTCCATCTTAATTGTGTTTTACAATAAAACTTGTTAAAATTGATATTATCATATTGGTATACTCTCATGTTAACAGAGAGATTGATATTATATATAAGTTGTAGCAGTTTATTCCTAAAAATTTTATAATGGAGTGAAAACAAGTTTAGAGTTTTGCATCTGTCAAAATAAAATAAGTGATGAAACGAGCATATTTGTTTTGTAAATTTTTATTGAACATACTGTAGTACCACTAATCTGTGACTATTATGTTGGCAAACAGTGCTATTATATTATAAAACAGGTTGGATGTACATCTTATATAAATTAACCAGTCTTTCTTCATTCTGTATAGATAAAGATCTAAACATACATCCCAATAATAATAATACACATTTTATAATAGGTGCTTAAGTTAAAAAAGAAAAATCAGATGACACCTATATACCCAGATCCTTGTAGCAGTCAGTTTCAGATAGAAGTGTGTTAATTAAAAATAAATTTGGTCTTATTCCTGGATTGCCAAAATACATTATTTTGCACTTATTAGGGATGAATTTCAGTCCTACATTGTTTGCACAAGATGAAAATTGTCACAGAAATTCAGATGTAAATGTTGAGGACCCGTGTTTATCAATGATAAATCCAAATATGCAATAATTGGCTTATTTAGTTTGTCAACACTGATTATAGGACTAGTTAAAAGTACTAAATTAAAAAGAAATGGGCCAAGCATAGAGCCCTGTGGTACTCCAGACAATACATGGAGAAAACTGGAGTGACAGGCTTGGACTGCTATGCATTGAGAATGACCAGACAACCAGAGAATAACCCAACTGATTAAAATGGGATTTTAATTATAGTTCTTTAAAGTATCAGTTATTGAACAATGTATGATTGTATCAAAAGCTTTAGCCATGTCCACATAGATGACAATGACTATTAATGGATACAGAAAAGCCCAAGTTACCTGATCATCGCACTCCACTAAATTTGTGATTGTTGATCTACCAGGGCAAAACCACTATTGATATAAGTCAGTACATCTGTTATGATTCATTGAGTCAGAAAGTCGATTTATTTTTATTTTATTTATTTATTTTGAAGAAATCTTTCATAATTTTTGCATAAAATAGATCTGTAATCTCACCAGCCCCTTTTGTCTTCCTTTTTATAAATAGGTGAAATAGTTGATTTTTTCCAGATCGAAGATACTGAACTATTAGAAAAGTGGTAAAAATCTTATGCAACACTGTCAAAAAAAAAAAACACTTCTCAAGCTATGAATTATCATCACTGGAATAAAATTTGGACCCATAAAGGTTTTATTTCCTACCTTTTTTAATGCTTTAGAAATCAAGTCAATACTTATTTTAGAACAATTTTTTATTAGTTGTAGAAAACAAGTCCAATTTAACCATTTTATACCTTGATTTTGATAAGTCAGAAAAAATGTATTAAACTCATCATCAATTCTATAAGGATCAGTTGTCAGTTCCCCATCTACAAAAATTGCTGAAATAAAATCAGTGCTCCTTGTAAAGGAATTAATATATTTATAAAACTCTGTTATTAGTTATCAATGATGATGATAAATAGTTTTCATTGAGAAGCTTTTTACTATTTAATAAACCTTAATTTTTTGGTAATACAGTTTAATCAAGATTTAATACATGGACTATTTTTTCCCTTTATTTGTGCAAGAGTCTCTTCTTTATTTTATGTATCCAATGCAGCTCAGTGCCCACCAGTAAGGAAATGTACAAGTTTTATATGCCTTATTGTAAGTCATTAAATCCACAGCATTACTCAGAATAGACTCCAGGGCAAAGTAAATTCCCATCTTCCTCAGTACTTGATTACAATGAAGAGTCTGTTACGTTTATAGAATTATTTATACCCATAACTTCAGTCTTATGATGCTGTCTGCAGTTTACATTTTTTTTTGGTCATGCTATTAGTAATGCACTCTTTATTTTCCTTTGTTAAATGGGTTACTGAGCTAGTCTAATTTAATGATCCCTTTAAGCCCTGACCTCAGAGATGAGATTGAGATGTCAGGTATAATGTTATCACAGTAATAAACAAAGTGTAAACTAGACCAATGCTATTAAAATAGTTTACATAACAATGTTTAATACTGAATAAGAAAATTACAATCAGGCAAACCAAGTACATTTGACCCTTAGTTTTAATAACTTAATGCAGTGATGGCAAACCTATGAAATGGAGGTGACACACCACGACGTTTTGGGTGACACACCAGAGTTCACCAATACCCAATTTACCAAATAAACTGAATGAACAAAACTACAAGAGATATGTGACTCTGCACTTATTTATTAAAACTCAGCAACAAAGAAGTCATTAATTGATGTTAATCAAATCAAATGCAATATGTATCATATTTTTTTTCAGTTCAATTCAAAATTACTATTAAAAGTAGGGTAATTTTTGGTGCACTATTTTAAGCCCAATTATTAGTGCACATATTGTTTTCTAAATTGTAAGTCACTGATTTTTCTTTTGCTTTTTAATACGTAGCAGTACACATGATTGGACTGTATTTTTTTGAATAAATGAATATGTAAAAATTGCTTCTCTTTTGTCGGGGGGGGGGGGATGACATGCCAGCAGAGTCAAGATAGACATTTTCTGAATTTTTGACATGCCAAGCCTAAAGGGTTCACCATCACTGACTTAATGAGCTGTAGTTTAAATGAGGAATAGTATGGAACACTTCTGAGATCAAAGTAAGATTCACCTACATATCATTGAATTAAAGAGAGTAGTCTTTTTCCACAATGCTTAGACTGACTTTATAGTCTGAAGGATGGGACACCATCTACCCAGGACAGGAGAGGATATGAGTAGTTGGTGAAACTGAATTTACATGCAGGGTTGAAACATTATTAGGAAATATGCAATTTCTAGTCAGCAGAGGTTAACATATTTCAGTTATACTGTAGGTACCCATTCAACTTTCTGTACTGGAGTTACCTATTGTGATATAAGTTATACATTTACAAATAGTAGTTATTATAATTCACAGGTAGGATGGCACAATGGATTGTCTTTAATCAGACTGACTGATCAAGAAACCCATTTGTTAGGCATTCAGCATATAGGACAAGGAAACTTGTGACTTTATAATCATACTTCAACTGTCCACTAAATTTAGAGACATGTTCATAAAGGATCTAGCAAAGTTCGAGCAATTCTCAGGTTTCAGAATTGATACACTGTTTCCCTATAGAGCTGCTAGAAGGTTCTCTTAATAAGTATGGAAAGAGTTTTGGTTGTTGACTAGTAATGAAATGCACTGCCTTAGTCTGTGCTTAGCTTTCTTTTCAGGTTTCTATTGTTAGTCCTGTATAAATTTTGTCAGAATTGCATTATAGTACAAAATGAATATCTGTAAGCACTGATGCTAGAGGCAGTTCTAACCAAATCATCATTGTAAAGAGTCTAATAACCATCCCTGCTGTCAAAGCAAAATTAATTTGCAAATAGGGGAAAAGCATTTGACCAAAGACCAAACCCTGTGGTCATCTTGATTTAAGGATCGCAAACATTGAAAATGCACCATTAACCCAAAGCTGAACAAATCGATCCCAGCAGTAGTTGTAAAACTAGATATAAACCTCCTCAAATACTCAACTGTTTAGTGCCTAAGTAAATGTGTATTGTTAACTGAATCAGACATTTTTTCATTGTTCTTGCATGGGGCCTGCAAGGTCAGACCCTTGTCTATATCCATCAGGCTATCTTTAACAACTGACCAAAGGCTGGTCTTTGCTGCTGTGCTTGACTATGGACTTAGCTTGCTCAAGCCAAGTGGAACATGTTTTGCGATATATAGTCCTGGAGTTGAGTAACCACAATATTTTCATTGTTTTGGAAACTGACCTCAAAGTGAAATTAGCCAGCAGTTGTCAGAATAGTAAAGATTATGCCCCCTTGGGAAACACATTTTGAGATCCTGTAAACTGTGATGGCTATGAGTGAGAAGGTGAAGATAGCAATGTAATCCATACAGATTATCAGTAATATCAGAAGTAGTGTCAAAGCTGTTGGTCACGTCATCAGTCATTTATTAAGGATCAGCTGCATCTGTCTGTCAGGGATCTCAAGAAGTAAAATTGTAAGGCATTTGTTGTTAGTGTCATGAAACCATCTGTTATTTGGTGGGAGAGTATGAAGAGAATGGACAAGGGGATAGCTAAGTAGCTGCCTAATGTTTAATGGATGTAAGTAATGGAAGACTTGTAAATAGTTTGGGGGTTTTACTGCAGAGTGTTGATGCTGTACCAAAATTTCCTGGGTAGCTGAATAAAAGTCTCTGCTACAGAGAGGCTTGGAGATTGTTTTAAGGCATTGAGCAGCTGTGCAGCAATCCAAAACATTAGGCAATTTGAGAGAGGTATGCAGCTACAGAGAGGTAAATGTGTTGATGGAGGTATGCTATTCCGGTACATTTGTGACATGTCAAACCATCATTCTGGGGACTTAGAAGTCAGAGTTGATCTAAATTGTGTGACTTGTATAAGCTTTATGTAGACTGTTTATTTATCTTTTGAGAAATTGTTTTGTGTACTGATGTGCCCAGCTGCCAAATATGCATCCATGGTACAGTATCTGATGTGTATGTTCTTCCCCAAGAAAAGAACATGGGAATGTGACTACAAAATGCCTAAATCTGAACTAGGTCATTACCAAGTGGTTTAAATGGTGCCTGTCTCTCACAACATCTTGCCGCTAGGTTAGTTCTGGGCATAATAATCTTCTGTATGAACATGTAAAGATGGTGAAGAAAGACAATTCTGTGATATATTGTGTCTGTGTTGGCAGCCTTTCTAATGCTGCCTTTAATATGACCTATCCAGTCTGTCACCTCCTCCACAGGTCTCCCTCTGACACTACTGTCCAGGACTGTGCCATGTTCTACATGAAAAGTACTTCCTTTCATTTATACTGCTTTGTTTGCTATTCTTGTTCAGTTCAGCTTTTCTAATAGTGTTTTGTCCAGATTGTGTTCTTCCATGCTCATTTCTCTTCCAGGATGTACCTGCAATGCTGTCTTATTTGTCATGTTTAAGCCTCTCCTAATTTTTATAATTCTGTGGTGTGAGCCAGTTGCTCATGCCCTCTGTATATATATGGGGGTCAGAATGGACAAAAGAACTCCTGACAAAACCTTGCGTATGTCCTGCTCAGTGGAAGGATGACATCACTATGTATAGAGTCTACTACCTTAGCCGTGCACCTCAGCATTGCATTAACCTTTGTCACAGTCCTTTCACACTGCATTGTTTTAATGAGGTGCGTAGTCCCCAGTACCGTTTCACACTCTTTTTTTTTTTTTTTTTACACAATGAAGACTGAGTATCCACTTGACAAATTTACCCTTTTGTTGCTTCAAACCTAATTTAAGAGCTATTCCTTGCACACATCTTAATGCATGCTCCTGTATACTGTACTATTGCTGACACACTTTATGTCAGTAAGGATGCCTGGAGCATCAATCTTATGGAAACTTTGTCACATTGAGTCTCTCCCAGATTAGATAAATGGTACCAAACCTTGCCTAGATATCCAAAAAGCACTTTGGGCTTCCCTGTACAAAAAGATTTGAAATAACCAGACATTTGTTTCATGCTTGATTATTTTACTACTGTTTTACAACCCAGTGCAAATATTCTTAGAATGTTATCCTTTTCCACTTAGCATAATGCCCCAAAGTGAGAGTACTTAACAGTTAAAGTTTTTATTTGCACAGTTTCAGACCTGTTGGGATCGCCTTGAAGCATGGCTAGACCTTAGCATGGAGGCAAACCTCATTATATGATAAATACTTTCCTGCAGACATACACAGTATGCATATGTTCTTGCTTACATTTCATCAGGATGGGTTGCTGCAGGATCTGAAATACTATGACTGCACTTAATATCTTTTTCAAAGTTCTTGATATAATCCACAATTGTCTCTTTAAACTGTTAAATCCAATCTGTAAGCCTCTGGCACAAGTGTTGTATAAGTATTTCACTCTGCTGTCTCATCTTCGGTCCTCTGTGTTATTGTGGATCACATCAGTATATTACTTCACTAAACAGCCATCTGCACTTCTGGAAAATGACTACTACCTGCTAGGAGCCAGTCAACAGAGGTCAGATCCTGGGATGAATCAAGTACGAAGACATTGGTAGAATGGTACGGCCTTAAGTTTGCTAAGACATTTATCAACTGCACCTGCATCTTTGCTGATATGCACATTAGTATTCATATAAAGTATATTCCTGCCTGATTAACACAACATTTTCCTTGCTTGTCTGTTGTGTGGATGCCAGTATGTATGTATGTATTTATTTATTACATATTTATTGTGTGTTTGTTTGTTGACTAGGTTAGACCCACTAGGATAATGACTACTTTTCAGGGGAGACCCAAAGTGGCATTTTATAGTACTGGGGAAATTTGGCCAGGGCATTGGAGAACTTCCAATAGGCTAGTTGGCATAATGGTTAAGGTCTTTGCCTCCCATGGACAAGGGACAAGGTTCAATTATGACCTCCGACCAATGCCTGTTTGGAGTTTGCATGTTCTCCCTGTGTCGCTGTGGGTTCCTCCCATGTCCGAAAAATATCCTGAGTGTTTCCATTTCAAACTCACCAATGAATGGAGCTGTGGGCAGCAGCACAGACTCTACACGGTGCCCTATAGGTGGAAGAGTTAAACAAACCAACCGCTTTGGGCATCTACTGTGGTGTGTAGTGTCCTCAAGACAGGAGAACATGAATCACAGACTGTGCATTGTGGCAGGTCTAGCCACTTGATGGTGTAAAATATGGCTCCAGGTGATTCAGTCATGTTGACTAATGTTGCCAAATGGGCATAGGTCATTACTGGTGATAAGTGGATTGAGGACCTGACTTATGCCAGGGAGTCTTGCTAACAGTGGTAGTGATATATGTCACTCTATTGACTAAAGTGTGCCCGCTATAAAGTCCAGCACCCTTGGGTCAATAAGTTACTGGTTGGCCAGTGTCTATTTGCCCTGCTTGGCTTACCTGGAATAGCGCTGTTGAGTAAAAGCTGGACATAAAACAATCAAACTGCCAAACATGAACTGAGAATTGTTTGGAGAACTTCCTCTCCTCTTTCAGATAGATATTGTGGGATCTTTTCCATCCACCTGAGGTACTACCAACTCAAGCAGATATGACCTTGGTTTAATGTCTCTTCTGAAGGATGAAGGATTTAGTAATCACAGGTAGGTTTTCTGTGAGATTCTAAAAATGCACCAAAGCAGCTTGGTTTTATGCTACTTCAAGCTGCTTGCTTTATTCTTAACTCTAACAAGTTTGTCAGAAGTAGGACTCTAATTTGAGTTATCATGAATAGTTAAGAAGCCAAAGAAGCAAACTGCATCAGAACTGTTGCTGTCTCCACCAGAATGTTAAATGAGAGGCATGACCAGAGGACAAGCCAGTGAATTGTTTCCTATGCATAATTTCATTGCTATTGATTCATTACTGCGAACATTAAATGGAAAATAATGTGGCTGCAGAGGGCAACGACAATGGCATGCCCGATGTTCTTCTTATCACTGTAGCAGTTTTCTTTACTCTTAGGATATCCTGCTGAGGATAGCTGAATGTGTGATCAGGAAACCAAAGCCTTAACTCCTTCCAGGTGTACATCAGGTGAATGTCCTACATGCAAGACATAAGATACATATGTGACATACAAGCACCTAATCCTCAGAACTTCTTTGCCTCCAGTCCAAAGACTACATTTAAATTTAGTCTGTAAGCTGTTCACTGAGTTGGTCTACTGAGCCTTCTAAAGACAAGTGCCCCATTAGGGTCACTTCCCTTCTGTCTTTCTTTTTTCTTCCTTTTACCTTAGTTTACATGTCATCCAGGAAGGGAAAATGGGAGTATGGGAGGCAGATGTCCCATAAAATAGACATGAACAGTGCCTTTTTTGTTTGGGTGCTAGCTACAACTATACACAGTGTAAGATTTGTCAGGAATGTGTCCCTAAGACACTCCACAGTCTTCTGTCATCCCTTTCCATTTATTTGGAGAACCAGCAGTTGAAACCTTTGGCTAAGGGTACTAGGGCTGAATCCAACTGCCGTGACATTCAGCCACCACTTAAAAGGAAAGCTAGAAATGTGCAAACCTCTTCTTGCTGCTGTCCATCCTGCACCAACCATTTCCATCAGGTTAGATGAAGAATCCAGGGACTGTCTGGTACCCACTGTCAGCTCCCTCTGTTGCAACCAAGTTAGAAGCCATCACAGAGCTGGCTATCTGCATATCCAGTGAGGCTGTGCTTACATCTGATGCAGATATGGAGGGGGAACCACAGCTGATTATTTTGGAGGAACCTAAGGGTATTCCTCAAATAATTATTAGGGAAGAGGTGCCTGGTACCTTTGTTTAATCTATGCAGGGGCCTGAACCTCCTAGATTTGTTAAAGCTGATGTTCCTTTGAACAAGAAGCAGAATACTAAGCATGTAGCCCCTATGGCTAAGGGTCCCCACAAAGAGTAGCAGGGTTTTACTCAGGGGCTTTTCAGTGCTGTTATGGCTGTTAAGCCCCTCAAGAATTATCTGATCTGATATTGTTAATCCTTGTTCATTCCTTACGTATGGGTATCGATTCTGATCTCGGAACCGAGCCAGCCATCTTCCAAGCTCACATCAGCTACAAACTCCCGAGCTAAAACTCTTACCCAGAATTCCCCTCTCCCTGTTACCTCAGATTTCATTTGCCATGTCGCCATTCGGTCGTGTCAAGCTACTTCTCTTGAGCTAAGTACAACTTTTTTCGTCATACTAAATTCTAAAACATCCTTTTCTCACAGAAAAGTTATTAGATAGTTTTCTCTTATCTTATCACATTTAGTGACTATCCTTTCTAGAATCCTTTCTATTCCTTTCTTCCTCTTTACCGCAAGGTAATTTCTTTTTTTACCTTTGTTGGTAAAACCCCTTTCCTTCTTACCTTCGGGTAATTCTTGTACCATTGCTGGTATTTTTTCTGGTTTTTCCTTCTTTCTTTCTATCATGGCAGATAAAAAGGGTAGTCCAGGATTTAAAAGATGTTCAGATTGTGGCCATAAATTACCTACTTCAGATGCACATTCCCTGTGTGTCTATTGCTTGGGTGTGCCTCATTTAACAGTTGACTCGCCCTGCAGGATTTGTAAGAATTTCTCTAACAGGACATTGATTGAGAGAAAAAATAAATTGATATTGAAGGGGCTACTTAAATCTCCTTTTTCAGAGGCTATTTTTGGGTCAGAGGCTTCAACCCTTTCAAGATCCCATAAGAAAAAGAGTGAAGAACATATAAAGGCCATGTCTCTTCCTTCGTCTCCTGTTGGGGTCTCCCACGAACTGAGACCCAAGAAAGCTAATCTTTCCACTTTGGATTTGACTTCTTCAGCTCCAGCACTTTCGGTACCTAGACTTTCGGCACTGAAACCATTGGCGCCATCTGTGACTTCAGCACCGACTAGCGTATCAGTACCGAGGGGCTCCTCTGTTCAGACTTCTTTACCGGCACTGACTGTCCAGGTGTTGCAGACTGTTACGACGTCAATGGATTTTTCGGCGCCCATTGCCTTTATGGCTCTGACAACTTACCCGGCACCGACTACCCTCTTAGCATTCACAATTCAGTTATCGGCACCGATATTTTCAGTTCCAGCCTTAGCGCTGACAACCACTTCAGTACCAACCTTATTGTCGGTGCAGACCATGACTTTGGCACCGATGATTTCCTCGGTGCAGACACCTGTAGTTCAGTCCTTTACAGCCCCATTGTTTTCAGTGCAGACCTGCGAGGTAGGCATCGAGCTTGCTCCATTTTTGGATAGACCTGACTCTCCTTCAGCCGTGTCCGTGAAATCCACTAGAAGCCTCTCTGAGCATGACGTGTTGCGTCTTGTGGATCAGTTGCTTTTGGCCAGAGGTATCCCGCCCCCCCCAGGACCTATCCTTCCTCAGGAGGTGATCACCCTTTGCCAGAGACCCCTACTTATTCTCCTCCTTCATTGTCTTTGAAGCCCCTCTACGGTTCCCTTTATGACCCTCACTAAGGAGCCGCAGTTGCCTTCATGGCAGGAGAGTTTTGCTATGACCCAGGATGTCAGCTGTGGCATATGTAATTTGGTGTTTCACAGCCATCCAGGGACTCCGAGTCGGCAGGCTGAGCCACTTAGGAGAGGGGTGACCCCTGTCCTGGACACTCACCCCTCTTCAGGTGGACTGGCCTTCCAGTTAATGGAGAAGGTTCTGGCGTCGACTGGCAATCCTGTGCTATCACTCTCCCCACCCTCCTCTGGACCGCTATGTACACAAGTCATTCCTGGCGGACACCGGGCGCAAGGGCCTCAGGATATACTCCCACAGGAAACCCCTTTTGCGCTGTCTTCCCCAGCTTCTCCCTCTGAGGAAGTTCATCAAAAAAGCTTGTGCAAGAGGAAGCACACGGACTCCACAGAGGAGTCCCTTACTGAAGACAAAAAACTTTGATGATGGGGAAGGGTCCCCTCACTCACCCTCTGAGGTATCCTTTGGTGATATTCTTGAATTTCTTAAACAGAGAGGTGACTGGCAACCCTCGAACCCGAACTCTGAAGAGTCTGTGTTTCTGCAGGCTTTTTGCGCCCAGCCCCCTACGTCCTGGGTTACTCCACCTGCTGATGAACTGGTCCGGCTCATCGTGCAGTGTGCATGGAAGGCTCCTGACACTGTTGAGGACATTCTCCAGAGGCCAGATAAAATTTTGTCCCCTCCTGCTACTGACCCCCCTTGGTCCAAAGGTCTTCCTGTAGATGCTTTGGTGGTGGCGGCCACAACTAAAAAGGACCTGGCAGAAGAAGAAAGCCAGACTGTCCATCCATCCAACAAAGAGCCCCAGGCCCTGGACAGAATAGGGAAGTGTACTTTTGCATCAGCGACCTTTGCAATCAGGTCCCTGAACTATATGGCACACTTTACCAGGCTTCAAAGAGATTTAATTTCTGAGCTGTCTGAGACTTTGGCTGGTGCCATGTCTGATGAGGTCCAACCCAAAGTGACCTCTCAGCTAGCCACCATTGAATCGATACCTAACTCCTCCATGCACCTGATATCTCACGCATCAGAAGGAGCAGCTAGAGCGGCGAGTTCAGGCATTGTTCTGAGATGACACGCCTGGATGTGCTTGTGTAATTTCGCAGAACCTTTCAAGGCTTCCTTTCTCAATGCTCCCATCGAAGCCTCTTTATTGTTTGGATCCAAGGATAAAAGCACACTGGTCAGATGTGAACAGGACGGTAAGACCCTTTCTGCTGTGGGTGTCCGTTATTCTTCTCCTCAATGGGCTTTCTCCAGAAACCAGAAGAGTGGGAAGATATGGTACAAAAAGTCTCAGTGTCCTTTCTGTGACACACAGGCCGAGGTCTCCCCTAGAGGCAGAGGGGGGAACTCACAGGGAAGATGCCCTTTTTGGGGCAGAGGGGTTCCGCATAACCAGGGTTCCAAGGACTCTTTCTCTGGCCAATCCTACCAGCGCTCCTTCTTCTGGAAGTGGTTGGGGGTCATTTCTCTTTGTACCCTTCTGCCTGGCTAACCATCACCACTGATTCTTGGGTACAAAGGATAATAACCAGAGGTTGTCATATTCCCTCCGATCTTTGTCCCACTCCCCCAAAAATCTTACCCGACATTCCACCCAGTCAAAGGGAAGAAGCAGCATTAGAGATATCAAAGCTGTTAAGAAAAAGAGTCATCCAAATAGTCCCTCCAGACCAGATAGGATCCGGATTCTACTCAAGACTATTTTTGGTGCCAAAGAAAACCGGGGACTGGAGACCAATTTTGGATCTCAGCGTGCTGAATAAGTTTGTAAGAGTACAAAAAGTCCAGATGGTCACAATACAGTCTATCCTTCCACTTTTGGAAAAAGATGATTGGATGTGCTCAATAGATCTTCAAGATGCGTACTACCACATAAAAGTGGACAGGCCATCAAGAAGATTCCTTCGCTTTCGTGTGGGAGCCAGCCACTACCAGTTCAGAGTACTGCCCTTCGGACTCTCTAAAGCCCCCAGAGTGTTCACATAAGGGCATGGCAGTCATCACAGCTCACTTGTGACTACAAGGATTCCAGGTGTTTCCATACCTAGATGACTGGCTCATCTCCGACCCCACCAGACATCTGTTGGAAGAAGCCCTGGCATACTCTCTCCTTTCTGCAGAAAGACTGGGCATAACCATAAACTGGCAAAAATCCAATCTCACCCCATCTCAGTCCACAGAATTCATAGGGGTCATCTTGAATACAAAGGATTGCAGAGCATCCATTCCAGAGCACAGAATTCTAAGGATAAAGCAACAACTGATCCCAATTCTTTCAAGGGAGAAAGCCACGGCTCATTCTGTTCTACAGTTGTTGGGTTCCATGGCAGCCTCCATTACCATTGTCCCCCTGGCCAGGTTTCACATGAGGCTTCTACAATGGCTACTGCTCACCCAATGGTATCCCTTTCAGTACCCTCTTTCAGCCAAGATTTGGGTAACTCACAGGTGCAAACAGGATTTAAATTGGTGGATGACCCACAACCCGTCACAATGGTCTCACCCCTTCTCCCCCCAACAACCCAAGTCTACAGTGACCATGGACGCCTCCCTGATGGGGTGGGGGGGATATGTCAGGGACAGACAATCCAAGGTACTTGGTCCAAAATGGAGGCCCATCTGCATATAAATGTTCTAGAGCTGAGAGCAGTGCTTCTGGCATTGCAAGCATTCCATCCCCTGCTGCCGTCTGGGACTATTGCAATAAAATCCAACAACATGGCGGTGGTCTGGTACATCAACAAACAGGGTGGAACCATATCTTATCCACTCTGTCAAGAGGCCATGAGGGTATGACCAACTACAAATGCAGCAACTGCTCCTGGACAGTCACCCAGGGATGCTCTAGTCTTCCACCTCTCTCCCTCATTCCCTGTTTCTGAAGAAAGCCTGCCAGTTGAAGAGCAAAGTGATCCTCGTCAGATTTGGTTCCCCTTCCTTTGGCCTCACCTGCTAGATCAATCGTGGATTCTCTATCCAACCCCAGGGTTGATCTTCCATCCACAGAATCTGATTCATCCCAACTTGGACAGCCTGAAGATTACAGCTTGGCTCCTCCAATTCTCTTGATTGCTAGGCAGAATGATCTTTCTTTGCCAGTACGTGACATTCTTATTGCATCTCATAAGTCTTCCACCAGAATTACTTATCTAAGCAAATGGAAAAGATTTACTTTTTGGCTGAAAGAAAAGCAGGTATATCCTTTTTCAGCACCAGTGTCGATAGTACTGGGGTATCTAGCCACTCTTTTTCAATCCGGTCTATCGGCCTCAACCATTAGAGGTCATTTGGCTGCAATATATAATTTCCATGTTGGTGTCCAAGACTCCTCTCTTATGTCACACAAATTATACAAGACTTTTATAAAAGGTGTGAATCATCTAAAACCCCCTTTTAGAGAACCTACTCAAACATGGGACCTGTCATTAGTTTTACAAGCTTTGACAATGCCACCTTTCAAACCAGCTTCTTTTTGCGATCTCAGATACTTGTCATGGAAAACCTTGTTTTTGGTCTCCATTACTTTTGCCAGACGTACATCTTAGCTTCAAGCCTTATGCATCAAGAGTCCATATTTGATTTTTCATAGAGATAGAGTATCATTGAGAACTAATCCTTCCTTTCTGCCAAAAGTGATCTCTGAAATGTCCATTAATCAAGCCATTGAATTGCCAGTTTTCTTCCCCAACTATTCAAACAAATGAGAGTATTGCCTACATACCTTAGATATTCACAGGCATATTTGCTTCTACTTGAACAGGATTAAGGCCTCTTGTAAATCAGACCAGTTATTTTTGGCCTATTCTGGACCTAGATTAGGATATGCTGTTGCTAAAGTCACATTGGCTAAATGGTTGAAAGACTGCGTGACCTTCATTTATAGACAACATACTATTCCATTACATTCTACCATAAAGGCTCATTCTAGAAGGTCGGTGGCAACTTCTGCTGCCTTCCATGCCAGAGCTTCTGTACATGACATTTGTGCAGCTGCAACTTGGGTTACCCCTCATACCTTCATCAATCATTACAAATTGGATTTGGCCTCCAGGAGAAGAGCATCTTTTGGTTCTATGGTGCTCCGGAATGTGCTTCCATGAGAGCCTCCCAGGAATAAAGGTAGCTGGGGACTCTGTCCCATACGTAAGAAATGAACGAGGATTAACAATATCAGATAAAGAAGTTATGTCGTACCATAACGTTCCATCTGTATTGCTGATCTTCATTCAGTCATTACGACCCTCCCTCCTTCCCCCTCCTGTGGCTCTCACCATCTGGTTCTATTAGGTCATTTGACCAGAGGTAGTCTCTACCTTCTTTTGTTATGCAAACTCAATCTGAGGTAACAGGGAGAGGGGAATTCTGGGTAAGAGTTTTAGCTCGGGAGTTTGTAGCTGACGCGAGCTTGGAAGATGGCTGGCTCGGTTCCGAGGTCGGAACCGATACCCATATATAATGACTGAATGAGGATTAACAATACAGATGGAATGTTATGGTAAGACATAACTTCTTTTGCTTTACTCTTCCATTCCTTCAAAATGTCCTAGGTACTCTGATTCCTCTGAAGTAGAATTACATCCTCTCAGATCCAATTTCAATTATCCTGGGGTTTGAGGAAGAGGATTCACTTTCTCCTGACTCTCCTATACAAGTGTCTTTTGGGGATACAGTGGTTCATATGATGGAACACTTTAGTGGGACTGTTCCCATGTTTCTGATGTTTAAAAAAAGATACTATGAACTCTTTCAAATAGATTCTCCTCAGCCTTGTGCAGTCCCTTCAGTGCTGGCCGCCTTTTTGAATACTTTCACTGCAATTTTTGAGGCCTCTAATTCTCAATCTGCTGCTCTCACAAAACTGGAGAGGTTCTGTACATTTTCTGTAGCTCAGCAGTTTCTATATAAAAACCCTTCCTCTGATCTTGCTGATTTTTTTCAGTAGCCACTGATAAACCAATAAAGCTGATGTCTTCTAAACTTTTACCCTCTGATAAGGGCAGCCATGCCATAGACAGGTATTGAAAAAAGTATACACCTCTGTTACCTTACCCTTCAGGGCTATTAATTCCTAGACCCATATGACTAGGTATTTCCTGTCTCTTCTCACTGAACTTGGGGGCATTCTGCCTGATTTGCCTGATTCAGTGGGTAAGACGTCTGTCAGTTCTCTTTTGAGCTCTGCTTCTCAGGTGGCTCATCATTCTACTAAATGTAGTCATGATGCTGCTGATGCCTCCTCTAGGGCAGCTACATCTGGATCTGTTATGAGAAAGTATTCTTGATTTCGCCTCCAGACTCTGCCTGAAGAAATCATGGCCAAATTATTGGATCATCCACTTTGAAAGGCATCCTTCATATTCAGCCTCCAAGAAAGCCTTTTCCAACTTTTTGGGAACTTAATTTTGTTCTTGAGAAATTGACCCAGTCCCCTTTTGAGCTTGCAGTTTCTTTTTCTCTACAACATTGTACTTAGAAGTCTGTTTTGTTGGTGGCTCTTATTTCTGCTAATAGGGTCTCTAAACTTCAAGCACTCATACCGGCCCCAACTTTTTTGTTCTTTCACAGGGACCGGGTGTCTCTTCATACCAGTCCTTCTTTTATGCCCAAGGTGGTTAATGATTTGTCCTTGAATCAGTTCATTCATCTTCCTTCTTTTTTGCGTCTCCACAAAATCCTAGTGAGAGGGTTCTTCACACCTTGGATTTACATAGACAGCTCAGATAGTACTTGGACAAGACAAAATATTTCAGGAAATCTAAACAGTTTTTTGTTTCTTTTCATGCCAGGAAATTGGGTTTGGTGGTATCTAAGCAAACTATCTCCTCCTGGATTTCTAAGGTCATTTCTTTTTTGCTATTCTCTTCATGACAAGCACTTTCTTCTTCTGTTTGTGCTCACTCTACCCAGACTGTGGCCTCTTCTGGTGCTTTTTTCAAGAGTGTGCATGCTAGATCCATCTCAGAAGCTGCTACTTGGTCTTCTGTTCACACTTTCACCAAATGTTGCAAGTTGGATATAATTTCTAAGGCCTGGGCTGATTTTGCCAGGGCCATCCTTCATGGATTTTTGTGGACTCTTCTGTAGCTTCCTCCATCCATATATTACAGCAGCTTTTGTACTCTCTGAAGAGTAAACCATACTATGACAGTGATAAGAAGGACATCGTACAGTTGGGTAAGATCTTGCCATAACAGCAGATTCCTACTTCTCGCTGTTGCAGTATTCTGTCCCTCCTTCCTATCTTCTATTACTTTCTGTTGTTTTCTTTTTGGTCTAGGAGTCCTTCTTGCATCCTGCCCTTCTTCCTGGAAGTATGTGTTGTTGCTTTTCACTGGGGTTGCTCTGGTTCTTCTGGGGCACTTCAGTTCTGAGGATTAGACACTTCTACAGCACATATGTGTCGTATTCTTTTACCAAAGAAAGAAGACGCGGGACAACTGTGTGCAGTTGGTACCAACTCCAAACTTTAATGACCGGCCAGCATACATACAGTACACAACAACTTCCTGTCTCACGCCCTTGCGTCATGCACTTTCCCCCGCCCCCAAAGAGCACTAGCTAAGGCAAGACAACACAGTCCATTGAATACACCACATCTCCTTTTCCAAAAGGCCCCCTTTCACTTAACACAAAACCCAGATCTATTCAATTTCTCCCACTTCACTACGAACTTGGTACATTGACACCAAATGCTCACTTAGCCACATTCAGATTACTATAAACCCCAAATGACATTGTTATTTATACACTGATCTTCACAGATCCAAAGCGGTCCGCTTGTTAATAACTCTTCCTGATCTGGTCCTCACAACATCACTGTGTGCCGGGCTTCGGGAGGACCATTGCAAATGCGAGGCCACATTGGTCTTACTTAGCACACTTTCCGGGCACTCAGGGTTTGATTCACAGTCAGGCTCAGATAGGGGAATCAGATGCACACGGTTTCACAAGCACAGTCCCTTGGGGCACATCCACCTTGAATGACCTCGGCGAGTAATGTTTTGCTCTACAGTACCTGGGGTCTTCATATCTGTCACCCACACCTGGTCACGGGCAACACATCCCCAGCGGCCTCGCCCGATGGCGTCTGTTGTAGTTTGCCATTATACACCCTCTTCTCCCCTCTTTCCCATGAGCCTTCTCCAGTCCGGCTGCACAGGGTCCAACTGAAGGATGAATCGGAAGAGGTCCGCAACCGTCGTCCCATAAGAAGTTCCGCAGGGCTATAACCATTCTGCAGTGGCGTTGTCCTGTACGCCAAAAGAACCATGTACGGGTCAGCACTTTTTTTTAACAGGTTCTTCACCGTCTGCACCGCACGTTCTGCCTCCCCGTTACTCTGTGGGAACCTGGGGCTGCTAGTGACATGCTCGAAGCCATAAGCGGTTGCAAAGGCCGCAAAAGACTGCCCTGAAAACTGAGGTCCATTATCAGACACCAGTACCTCTGGGATACCATGGCGAGCGAAGAAAGATTTTAGGTGGGTGATGACCTCGTTGGATGTGCTATGTTTCAACAATGCGATCTCAAGAAACCTGGATAAGTAGTCCACAGCAAGGAGGTAAGTGTGACCTTTTAATTCAAATAAATCCGCGCCCACTCTTTGCCATGGTCGGTCCGGACATTCTGTTGGGATGAGGGGCTCAGGAGGATTCCTTCTCTCTGAGATGCACGTCCTGCATCTTAAAACCATGTCATTTATCTGCTGGCTAAGTCCCGGCCACCAGACGGTCTGACAGGCTCTAGCTTTGCACTTCACGATGCCTTGATGTCCCTCATGTAATTTCAACAACACCTCATTACGCATGGCAGAGGGATAACAAAGGCGAATCTTTTAAAAGCAACCCATCTTTCACTGTTAGTGTGGACCGACCTGGCCAGTATCTCTACAGTAAGGGTCCCTGGTTCTCATACAGCGGCCACCCTGGCTGCACAAGTCCATGACCAGCACACACACTGTCCGCTTTCAGCTGCTCCGTAGTGTTTGGAGGAAGGATGGCTTCACCTGCATGTTTTCCACAATACTGTTCACGTAAATATCCATGTCCTCCATTAACTCCGTTTCCTCCGGGTTAGCTTGGTTTTAAGTGGAGAACGTGACAGGGCATCTGCCACCCACAGTGATTTCCTGGGCGTACTGCACCGTGTATGAGAACTGCATCAATCTCATCCTAAAGCGTTGGATTCTGGGCGGTAGAAGATCCAGCCTGACCTCCCAGCAATGAAACCAGGGGTTTATGATCAGTCTCTAGACAGAACGATTTGCCTAATAGGTAATCTCGGCGTTCACATGCCCAGGTAGACGCTAGGGCCTCTTTCTCAACCTGTGCGTTCGTTGCTCTGTGGGTGAGAGTGACCTTGATGCATATGCCACGGGTTTCCAGCCGTCCTCCCATTGTTGCTGCAACACACTCCCTAACCCAAAGGAAGAAGCATCCATGAAACCTTGTATCCCTCTCCGGGTCATACACAGCCAAAACTGGAGGTGAGGTGATTGCCTCTTTTAAGTCCTTGAATGCCTTTTCCTGGTCCCCACCCCAGTACCAGCTGTTCCTTTTGATAATAAGTCTCTCAAAGCTCTGTCCCTCTCAGCCAAATGAGGGATGAACTTCCCCACCTGATTCACCATGCCCAGGAAACTCCTAAGTTCTCCTACTGTAGCAGGTGCCGCCATCTCCGTGATGGACGCGGTCCTCCTTGGGTCCGGGCTTATACCAGCATTCGTAATGACATGGCCCAAGAAAGTCACTGTGCCCTCGACAGGTCACATTTCCCTACATTCAATGTAATACCTGCTTCTTCCAGTCTCTTTAATACCGTGAAGCCGGGCATCGTGCTCTCCTGGCAACGCCCCAGACCAACACATCGTCCATGTGACAAATCACACCTCTAAGCCTTCAATGACCTCTGCCATCATGCGTTGAAAGTGTTGGTGCAGAATTAATGCCAAAGGGAAGGCGATTGAAACGAAACGCCAAAGGGGTTATGAATGTGGTAAGCGGCCGACTCCTCTGACAAAGGAATTTGCCAAAATCCCATATTTGCATCCAGTTTGCTAAACACCTTCGCCCCAGCGAGCATCCCAAGACTCTGCTCAACCGAGGGCAGCACGAACCTTTCCTGCATACGTATTCATTTAGCTTAGTGTAGTCTACACATAGTCTCAGTCTGTTACTGTCTTTCTTTGGGACTACCACCATGCCTGCACACCAATCAGTAGGTTCTTCCATTCTGGTACGACACCCAGCGCCTCCATCCTCATTAACTCCTCTTTCACTTTCCCCATCAATGGCAGTGGTATCCTCCTGGGAGTCTTCAGAGAGTATGGCACCGCCTTTGGCTGAAGCTTTATGTGGTACTTTCGCTGCACTACCCCCAACCCAGAGCATAAGTCCGGGTATGAGGTCTTCAAAGACTCCATGGTGATAGCATCAACACGTTTCAGGAGGCCCAGCCCCAAAATAGCAGGAAGGCCTAAAAGCGGCATGCGGAGTCCTTTTACAATGTACACTTTCTCACATGTCTGTCTCTGTCCATAGCCAAGCTGAAGCTCCAAGGATCCTGTAACCTCCAGTGGCATCCCTCCCGGACCCAACAAGGGTTTCTCCGGCTGCTGGAGTACAGGAGCATTCTTTCCACTGAACACGTTGTGCAGGTCTGACTTGGAGATAACAGTAACATCCGCCCCCGTGTCAAGCTTGAAAGTCATAGGTGTGCCCTGTATTTTCACCTCCACAATCCAGGAATGGTTCCTGGAGGAGACAGAACCAAGGAAGAACCCCTGTTCTTCACGCTCACCCGGCTCCTCGTCTTCCTCAATACTCTGCACCGCCTTGAACTGTCGGCAGACCGCTGGTAGTGGCCCTTCTTCCCACACGAGCGACATCTTGCAGCAATCGCCGGGCATAGGAGTCTATGGTGAAATGGCCCCCCACACCTGTAACACTGCGAGCTCGGGGCGTCTTTACTCTTTTGCATCTGGCGCTGGAAAATCGGTGCCAAAGGCTTACCCCAACTTTTCGAGGCCTCTGGCCTGCCTGGTGTCCAGTGGTGTCTGCACAGCATTCACGTTATACTGCAGGGCGGTACTGTCACACCGCAAGGCCGTTTGCTGCTTCTTGACCTCCTCCGACTGTCTGGCCATATTTACAGCTCTCTCTAAGTCCAACTCTTTCTCCATCTGCATCCGCTCGGACAATCTGGTGTCTGCTAAGCCCACAACAATTCTATCCCTTATAAGCTCGTGCAGCGTCCCATAACTGCAATGTTCGCTAAAGCATGCAGGGCAGTAACAAAACCATCAACAGTCTCGTTCAGTTCTTGTTTTCGCATGTTAAATCGTGCGTTCATAAACAATGTTCTTTTTGACAATAAAAAATCTTTCGAAACCCTCCTTCACTTTGGCATACTCCTGATGCTCTGCCTCGGTTAGCTTGAGGCCTCTCAAGACATCGTCGGCCTCATCGCCCATACAGTATATCAGGGTGTTCACCTGGTTCCCCTCTGGGTTGGAAGATAGATTACTGGCCTGCCGGAACCGTTCAAACCGGCGAATCCATCGTGTCCATTCGTGGGGTTTGGAGAAGTCAAAGGGCTCTGGCGGCTGAATACTGAATGTAGCATTGGGAGCACAAGCTGCCATGTTGATTCTAGCACGTGGCTGCCGACCATTCTCGTCGTCCGACATGTCCGCTCTCCACGTCACTTGGCCACTCGTATGTTCTTCAGCAAGAGGTCAGCACGCCCAGGCACAGCCACACAGCACTTCTGACACCATGTCGTATTCTTTTACCAAAGAAAGAAGACGCGGGACAACTGTGTGCAGTTGGTACCAACTCCAAACTTTAATGACCGGCCAGCATACATACAGTACACAACAACTTCCTGTCTCACGCCCTTGCGTCATGCACTTTCCCCCGCCCCCAAAGAGCACTAGCTAAGGCAAGACAACACAGTCCATTGAATACACCACAATATGTACTTTATGCCTTGCATGTAGGACATATGTCTGACATACAGCACCTGGAAGGTGTAAAGGCTTCGGCATGCTGGCCAGAAAATTGGCTGTCCTTGTTGGGATATTTCAAGAGTAAGGAATACTGCAACAGCTAGAAGTAGGACATCTACTGTTATGGCAAGATCTTACAAACTGTAACTCTTTTTCACTGTGTGTATGAAACTGGTGCTAGAATATAACAATGTATGTAGCTCTAAACCACATGTATGCCTGATTCTGCTACAGGACTGCACAAATCAATCCCCTTTATCTCGCAGCATGGAAAAAGTCTTTTGGGTGTTACATCCTTCCATCCCAACTTAAACCTCCAATGGTCTGTTTATTTTTATATGTTGGGTTTTGGTAACTGTTAAAGCTAGTTTAGCACAAATTTATTTTTAGGCACAATCTGAGATGTTACAGGCACAGTCTGTGATGACGACAATAAAAGTTCCAAGAGAATGCAAACAGAATAAAAATATGTATATATTTTTTAATTTTAACCCCAGCCTCTGTACTTGATTTGCAACAAGCAAATGGAATACAGCTACCATCATTCCTTTGATAAGGTAGGATCTTCCACAGGCTCAGGCAACTACAGACCTGTAAGTCTGACTAGCCTAATATGCAAAGCTATGGAAAAACTATCAAGGAACTAATCAATAAGGATATATCCTCTGAACACTGGACCCAACTTTGTTTGGATTTGTTAAAGGCAGATTATACTTACTCAATCTGGTGGACTTTTTCAAAAAGGCCATTAAAGCAATGGATAGAGGTGAAAATAGTACACATCACATACCTCAATCTGGCCAAAGCTTTTGACACAATGCCCCACACAGATATATTAGAAAAGATAAATAAAAACTGGTAATAAGCTCCTATGTCACCTGCTGGTTTGCCAACTCTCTTACAGATAGGATACAGGAAATAAAAATAGGGGGTGTTACTGACACAGAGAGAGAAGTTGCCAGTGGAGTCCACCAGGATACTGTACTGGGACATCTCCTGCTTGACACCTACTTTTCTGAATTAAAAGGCTCTGGCTGATTAAATTTGCAAATGGCTACAAGCTAGGAGCAGTAATTGAATCCCTAAATAACTTTGCAGTCCTGCAGGAAGATTTGTCCCAAATAAATAGCCAGTGCCAAAATCATGGACTGAAGCTAAATGCTAAAAAATGCACTATTATATCCTTTGTGAAGTCATGCACACCAGAGAACTACCACATTCACAATACACCCCTAAGAGCTGAGACAGATTGTTGGGGTTTGGGAACTTATGTGGACAGTGACCTAACATTTGACCAACATTAATCTATTGTAGTAAAGAAGCCCTTCTACAATGCACAGCTTATAACCAAAGGAATTGTGTCTAGATCTAAGGATATTATTGCCCCCCCCTTTGCTCAACCTTTATTAGGCCAGTCATTGAATATAATATCCTGTTTGTTATTTATCTGTCGGGACACATGCAGCAACTGGAATGCACACAGAGATATCTTACTGAAAGGATACAAGGCTTAAAAAATATGTCCCACATGGAGTGACTCAAAGCCCTGTAACTATACTTGGTATCCTATAGATTGCTGCGAGGTGACTGTTTGGCATACAAGACATCCTTTGACACAGTACTGATGGACTTACTGCACATTAGCAAGTCAAATGGTATCAGAAATATTTGGTTTGGGGATTTAAGTCTCTTCTGCAACATCAGCAGAATAATCTTTAGGGACAGATCTATTTCACAGAGGATACCATTGCTCTTGAACAGACTCCCCATCCACATAAAACAAAGTTCATGCCTGTCCGTATTCAAATGCAACTTGAATCTATGAATGGGAAATAGAAAATGAATACCAGGATTGCCAACTGTACTACAAATGGATAAAGGCAGCTCCTATATCCTTTATCCCATTCATGGGTCCCCTCAAATTGTATGTGTTCACAGTTATTTTCATTAATTATAATTATTCATCATGGGATGGGTAAGAGCACAGTAACACCAAATGGGACAGATTATTTTAAGCACCAAAAGGGAAATTGGGCTTAAAATGGCCCATAAAGCAGCTAGAGTAGTACTTGCCTATGAACCTAAAAAAAAAAACTGTAAAGAAAACATTAATTTGTGATAATACCACTGACATAGCCAGACACCTTATTAACACAGAATAACAAGGTCAGCTCCATAGCATGCTATGTAATCACTGTATTTTTCTGCAGCTTTTCTCCATGAAACTCTGATGAAAATGGGCCCCAACCCAATAAGTAAAGCATAAGTAAAATAAAAGAACCACTGTAGGTGGATTATCTATGTCATGCATTAACAGATTGTCAATCACATGTACTTTTGGATTATATAAATTAGTTATGTGTTTATGTACTAAGCCATCAGGATACCGGAGCACTTAACAGAAAGTTTACTTCATCAGCTATGACATTCAGGAAACTGGAAGTTAGTTATGGAGTAGAGGAACCTGAAAGAAAAGAAGAGGCAAGGAAATATCTTAACGGCGTAAGGTACACTGAAAGTAAAGAAAAGCCAAGTGCGTATCCTTATTAAATATACAGAAACATTTTTCTATTGATTAGTAACTACAGTCAAGGAGGTATGATGATGTAGAACTGTGACTAACAGCCGTATGCAGTTTAATACACATAGAAAAGAAAAAATGTCACAATGACCTAACTATATCATGGCAGAGATAGCCCATTCCAGTGACTGAAAGAATAATCTGGAATTATTACTGACATGGTAGTATGATGTAAAATATCATAAAGCATGTTATAAAATATTATAAAACATTATAGTGGCTGTTCTATTAATATTCCCTAATACTAAAGTAAAAAATAATAGTTAATCATTTAAAGTGTAACAATATCTCAGACTACAATATTGTTGCATGAATTAATGGGGTCTATATTACCATGTTGAAAGACGTGTTCACCGAATACATCTTAATCAACACAGAAATATCAGCCCTTTAAAATCCCAAATGGCTGCGTCAGCAAATTTCCCAGGGGAAAAAAAATCACTCATCCATCATCGGGGATTTGCCCTTTTCTCCACTGTAGTGCGATCTTAGAGTTGGCATATTTAGTTAGGGTGTGGAGGGCAAAGCCCCCCCCACTATGTAGGATTTGAAAGTTTGGGTTTTTTTGTGTACGGCCGAGCAAATTTTTCCCCTGTGAAAAAATTCACTGAAGCGTCCGTTCGGGATTTTAACAGGTCGATATTTCCATGTCAATTAAGACATGTTTGGCGAACACGTCTTTCGGCATGGTAATATAGACCCAATTAAGAACAGAATTTAATATGATTTCAGAATACATATATCTTTTGGGGGTAGCTTTTAACAAACATTCCTATAATTCAAAGAAGAGAACTGATCTCTGACATCACACGTATTATATGAGATGTCTTTCTGAAAATGGCAATAATCTTATGGGTTTCAGTGTTGAACTACAGAGCCAGTGAGATATCTGTGTTTGATTATAAGAAAATACATTGGTTTCAAATCAAGACTGATATCATAATATACATGGGTTGACACAAAATCTGAGATTTCTCTAACAGTGAATTCTTTAAAAGATCAGAGTGATGAAATGCAATGGCTAGCTGTTGTTTAGCATTTTGAATTGCAAGTACTATTTTCTTAGGACAGAATTACACCAACTTACTGAGCCATACCATACCAGATTCAAATAAGGAAGTTTTATTAGTTCTAACCATGGAAAATGATGTAATCTATACATTACACTGTGGCTCTTGAGTTCTGATCATTAAAGACACATTATAAGCTCCCATCCCATATCATATGAAGTAGCATCCTCTCTCTCTCCTTAAATCTAATTTAAACAGTAAACTTACCTGCGTTCTGACACCACAGTTCATTATGGACTAGGAAGTAGGTAAAAGGGAGTCGCTAGGCTCTTAATGGTCTTCTACATGTATTGCCTGGTATACACTTAGGAATGTATTAAGAGTCTGGTGTGTTTTCCACAGTTTTGAGCAACATGTCTATTGCCATTAATTTAGAATGTGAAAATCATCTGTCTCCTAGAGATGACTAGCAACAGAGTAACTTCATCTAGTATCCCTTGCTTGGCATATGTCACTTATTTTTTAAAGGTGAAGTAAAATTTTTGTGTTTAATTTTCTGGTCAAAAATAAGTAAAATACATTCAATATTAGCCTGTAAAGTGTTAGCTAATATTACATATTTGAGTTATTTATATTTTAAAATATTAAATAGGACACTAAAACAAGAAACTGCATAGAGCAATAGTTTGTCAGAACTGGCAGGAGTGGACCCCACTTCACACCATGGCCCGAATGCCAAAAGAATTGATGTCAGTGTAAGTGTCCACTTACACTGTGAGCAGGTGTTTTGGAATCTGGTCCCTGCAGCACGCCTGTTTATAGATAGGCATTATACCGAAGTAAGTCGCTTACAGTGAGAGCAAGTCTATCAGAATCGGGGCAGACTTACTTTGAGAGCAACTGTTTTGAAATCAAGCCCCATGTATATGCAAAATGAACAAATACACAGTCCTTCCAAAAATAAAGCTGCCTACCTACATTAACTCCCAGAGGAAAAATAAATAAATAAATAAAACACTAACCACCAACCAATCATAAAACAGCACTGATGACAAAGTGGATGCTATTTGAACTACCTTTGTAATAGGCTTTCAATGTAGCCCGGTCAAGTAAGTTGGAAATAGCACTGTAAAAAAAGAAAAGAAAACTATAAAAATAATGAATGAAAGGAACAGTGTGATCTGATTTGTGAGATATGAGAAGTAGTTTGTTTCTGTTTTATAAAAAGGCACAATTTGTGAGTTGTGTTTTGCCACATTGTAAATCTACAGTACAAGCTATTTTATTATACTATTTGAACTACCTTTGTAATAGGCTTTCAATGTAACCTATTCAAGTAAGTGGGAAATAGCAATGTAAAAAAAAAAACCCATACAAATAATGGATGAAAGGAATAGGATGATCTGATTTGTGTGATATGAGAAATATATATTATTAAAACAGTTTTTGAGTTGTGGTTATGCCACTCTGTAAACCTACAGTACAAGCTATTTTATTCATCATACTGTAGATCTCATACACTTTATTTCTCTATCTGTCTATATTATATAAATGCACAAACCCATGAGTAACATACTACTTGGTGAGTTCTAAATGGATCAAGTTTTGACCCTTTGATTTACACTGCACTGAGTTTCAGCTCCTTGAACTATGCTCTCCATAGAAAACTGTTTATGTGTCACTAGTGATAGCACTGTGTGCGATCTTTTTATCTTTCTTTGTGTTTATCTGACCTCGGAGTTGGTATATATCTGTGAAGTCTGGTCTGCATATCTAGAAATCTCTACTACAAAATAAACAGTTAGGTTCATAGGTAGGTACTAGGCTATTAGCCCTAGGGCCTATATAAGCCTAGCCAAAAAGATACCCTGGCTTTCGCCACCCAAAGAAAACATACTCGGAGGCTCTAAATAAAAATCTACAAAAGCAACAGAGACCTCCAAAGCAGACATCCAAGCAACCTCCACCCCCTTTCATTCATTCCTTTTATATTTTTCTTTTCTTTTTTTACAATGCTATTTCCAACTTAGGCGCCCTCATTAGGGCAAGACCCTATCTCACAATTTAAACTCATAAACCCACTGCCTCAGTTTATCTGTCACCCAGTCTGCTTAATACTGCTCCTTTATTCAACAGCCTCCAGTGAATCCTGAACAACTGTCTCAACTCTTAGGGGTGTATTGTCAGTGTGGTAGTTCTCCAGGGTGCATGACTTTCCAAGGGCTACACTAATGCATTTTTTGGCATTAAGTTTCAGTTCATGATTTTGGCACCAGTTATTTATTTGGGACAAACCTTGCTGTAGGATGGCTAAGTCATTTAGAGATTCAAGTGCTCATAAAGGAGCAATGCTATAATAAAATCTAAGTTTGCTTAAAATCTCCCCTGCGGATAACATCACGGTAATGCACTTAAACATGTTAACTGGATGGAAATCAATAACTTAATAAACCATATTCAACTAAAACATTGCCCACAGCATACCAATGTACCAAAATGCCCATCCATAAATACACTTCTACAGTGGTACGTCCACCTTGCCAACGTTCATCCAAAGACAAATTCCTTACCTACCAACAGAAGTCCCACATTTACTCCAGCTATATTACCAAACTCTGGAACTCTCTCTTTTCAAACCTCAGGCAAATAGACAGCACTCTGACTTCCAAAATCAAACTTGAGGCTCAACTACTTAATTTATAACACAACCGCTCATGGCTCAGAAAGTACAAGTCCAACCAAACATTCAGGCAAATCCACACACAACTGTCTATTATATAAACATTAAATATTTTGATGTTATACGCAGTTGTGTGTGGATTTGCCTGAACTGTTGACTTGATTTGTTTTTTTCCAGCTTAACAAGCAGCTGTGGTGTTACAAGTTTTAGTTTTCTGCTTTTCCATTGGGCTTATGGATCATCTCCTTAAATCCTGGCAATGACACTCAGGTTGCCTCCTTGGCTAACTATTCTTAGCACTATGTCAGCTTTGACTTCCTGTTTCTAGCATGTCTCTGAGGATAACTCTACCTCCTAACTTCTCCATAGAAACACTAATGTTCAATTTACTTTAAGCATATTTTATGAATATAATATAGATTTAGTGCATGGAGAGCCACAATTACACCCCAAGACAGATAAAAAGATAAACTTGTGAAGTGTTTTTCTTATCAGCAATTAGGGAAGCTTAGCAAAACCTTAAGGACATGTTAAGTGCAGTTAAGATCATGTCTCGCACTGTAGACTAACAGTAGATAGTGCCATCTGGGATAGACCAGTGGCAGGAGGTAAAAGAGCTTTTCAAAGGTGTTAGAACTTCACTCTACCTCACCTGTAAACTCAAAGTGTAGCAGAATGAAGCATCTAACAGAGGTCAAATCTGTTTTCCTAAAGGAGTCTTTGTTTCGGCCTGCTCTACATTTCAACTCTCCCTGATTATGTAGAACATGCCTGATTTTGCCTGATATTTTTGCCCTGTCCCACATAAAATTTTTGAAATGCCAGACGTTAGAGTGTTGATGCAAAACCTGACATTCTGCTAACCTTTTAAGTGAGTTAGAGCATTATTTAAAAACTGTCCCTAATTTTGATCCTTTAGTGGGATTTGAAAAGAATCCTGCAATGAGCATAAAGGGCTAGTTTTTGTGATTAAAAAAAAACCTGATATATAGACAGATTAACAGCAATGAAGAAATATTTCATTATAGGCTGCAGTGTTATTTCCAGCACTATTCAGCACTTAGCTGAAGTAAGCACTGATGGCTCGTACATTGTGCTGGCACAGGTACCCCCACATTTGCTCTTCTATACACATCAACACATTCAATCATAACACATACACACACACACACACACACACACACACACACACACACACACACACACACACACACACACACACACACACCTCTCAACTGTCTCTGATTTTACAGAACAGCCATGATTGTGCCTCTTATATTTGCTGAGTTTCTCACTGATGACATATACTGTAAACCAGTAATGTCAGACTTTAGAATTTCATACTTTTGCAGTTTAGTTACAACTTCTTGCTACAAAATCTGTTATTCTATTAACTTTTTTAAGTTAATTAGAATAGTATTTGGAAAGTGTCCCCAGTTTCTAGTGTTCTACTCTGTATATTCAAATAAAAAATAAAGATGGCCCTATTTTCAATTTCCTATAATTAAAAAAAGTAATTTCACACATAGCACACCCAAAGTGCTCATGTATACACACACACACACACACACACACACACACACACACACACACACACACACACACACACACTCACACACTCAACCCCCAAAAACAACACTGATCTCTTAACTTAACCCAAAGGAAATTACATTTATTCATATTTGAATAAACATTTTATAAGTTAAATCATAAAATAAAGCACAAATCAGAAGACAGAAGTCAGAAACTAGCATTACCAGGAAAGCAGGCCAAATTCTGACAATCTAAACTTATTAAAATAAAGTAATTAACAATAACAAAACCATCAAATTAACACTTCTGTAGAACCCTAAGACTACTAATTATATGAAAAATAAACTGACGCTTCCAAAAAAATTGCCCTAGAACTAGAATGCAAAGCTTTCCACAAGACATTCCATTTATTAAACCATGTGCAGACTAACTCAGACCATATTCAAACTCAGTAGAAACTTAAGAAATTAATGTAAATTAGTACAAATCATTCATACTACGCTTAAAAAGTGCCCCTTATTAACACAATGATGATGTTCCAAATTATCAAACGATTGAACTGTAGCATATTTAAATCTGCCAGTTCCCATAAAAACAAAAGCTGTATTTGGATGCTCATAGGTGCATCTATATATAGCATTCGCTATGTATATGCTGCCGATACATGTAACCCGGTATGAATTGCAGAAGGACTCAGTTCCGGGCACATCGCTGATGTTGCAAAGACTACTTTTGGGTAACATCAAAGACTGAAACAATGCTAATTTCATGAACTTTAATCATACTTTGACTTTGGACTGGGGCCATTCCCATCATGGTATTAAAACCCGTAAGACTTGGAGAAATTAAAGAGAAAAAGCATTGCTATTGCACTTACATATCAACAAAGTCAAGTGTGCTCATATGTGCACAAATCCTTTGTTTAAACATTCATTGGTTTGACCAATATAAAATATCCCACATATACATTGCACTAAATAAACAGCTCCAGTTGTAATACATGAAATAGAGCATATAATCATAAAACTTTGATAACAGTAATAGCAATAAAGTTGTTGGTTTGTGTTGTATAATTGCAAAACTCACAGTTTTTACAGAAAATTGTCCTATTCTCCCTTGTTTTGTAAGGCCTTCCCTCTCACAGTCAGGAAAAAATCCTTCAAATTCTTATTTTTCATACTACTAAATTTGTACCCTGAATCAAGTATAGAACAAAAAAGTTATCATTAAGTAAAATATGTCAATATTCTTCTATAGACCATTGCATTTTAAAAGAACTTGTTCCTTAACTGGTAATAAATTAACATTT
The DNA here is from genome assembly GCF_019279795.1 of Protopterus annectens. NCBI lineage: Eukaryota > Metazoa > Chordata > Ceratodontiformes > Protopteridae > Protopterus > Protopterus annectens. The sequence continues at coordinate 560,087,524 of NC_056734.1, forward strand.
ATTATTACTGATCCTAGTAACAGCTTGCTATTGTAATATGTGTTCTGTGAAACTTTCTACCCTCATCATAGGTTCATAGGTTCATACTAGGCTATCTGCCCTAGGGCATTTATAAGCCTAGCCAGAATGTGTTTGGTTTTCACCACCCATTTTAAATTTATTTTGCTATGCTCTTTTTAGAGGTTAGTATACTGTGCCTCTGTCTAACAGTGACACAGAAGTGATACCCGGGGTAAACCTACGATCTCCCATCCACTCATCAAGATTCCTCTTGAAGAGAGTCAATGAGGGACTCTGCCTAACCTGGACTGGGATTTTATTCCAGAGTGAAGGGAGCCTCTGGGTTATGAATCTGTCCCTCCAGCATGTCCTATTTATTTCAGTGCTGAGGTTCAAGTCTCGAGTGCGTAGCTCGATGGGATTTGGATTTTCTGAGGTGCAGCATGTCCATTAATTCTGGGTTGGACATGGCTTTATACGTCAGGCACAGATCGCCTCTGAACAGGCGGTATGCCACTGAGTAGAGCTGGAGTTTCTTTAACCGGGCAGCATATGGCATCTGTTTGAGCCTTTGATCCTCTTGGTGAGGTACTTTTGGGGTCTTTCCAGTTGCTGCAGGTGTCTGGTAAGGTACATCCCAAAAGGGGCATTGTACTCAATTATGGGCCTGATGAGGGATGAGTAAAGAGGCATGATGACCTCCCCTGATCTAGATGTGAATCCCTTCATGATTAGGTGGGCTATATAAAATGTTTTTCTAACCACTTTGGCCACGTGGTTATCAAATGAGAAATTGCTATCAACTTGGGTCCCCAGGTCCCTAATTACTTCTTCTGTACTTAATGGATTACCACCTATGTGGTAATTTGTGGGCACTTTGTTTTTGCCAAAGGGGATGACTATACACTTTTTGGCATTTAGCTTGAGGCCATGGCTCTGGCACCAGTTGTCTGTCTCTATGAGGCCCTTTTGAAGGATGCTTGTGTCGGCTGGAGAGTCGATTATGGCACCCAGTTTGCAGTCATCTGCGAACTTGGTCAGCCACAGTCCTTCCGTGTTGGCCTGTACCTCTGAGAAATATATACCGAACAACAGAGGTCCCAGGACTGAGCCTTGTGGGACACCACTTGTAACTGGTTTGGAGTCTGACATGGCTCCAGCAATTCTAACCATGTGGGTTCTGTCCTTGAGCCAGTTTGCAATCCATCTAGTGACATAGGGGTTTATATTTAAGCTGGTGAGCTTATCTATAATGCCCGAGTGGGGTATTGTATCGAAGGCTTTTGCGAGGTCCAGGTAGGCAGTGTGGACCACCTTCCCCTCGTCAATGGCCTTCATGGAGCCTAATACCTTCTCTGATATGATAGCCACCATATGCGAATCTATCCAGCATGTTATCTGACATATTAATATATTCTTAATTTGTATCAAACATTTATCTCACCCATACAAACTGTGGTTTATGGATGACAACTATTGTGCAATTAGTGTGCTTAGAAAATGGCTTTCTGTAAATTATAGTATGGAGTAATCCATCCACTGTTTTAGTAAACGTTTGTTTGTCTTTCGGCTTTTCCCGGTTAGGGGTCGCCACAGTGGAACTCCGGTCCGTTAATGATTAGCAGAAGATTTTTTTTTTATGTGCCGAGTTTGCCAGCCCTGACGCACAACCTTCAATGAAGGCACACACATTCATGCATGTCTCCACACAGAAGACGCTCTAGCTGAGAATCGAACGGCCCAACGTCTTGCTGTGAGGCGACAACGATATATAACATTCAAATAATCAATTATAAATATTTCAGATTTATTTGTAAATTGAATTAAAAACTAATTTCCATTACAAAACCTCCAAAAAGTTTCAAGGTCACATTCTCAAATATTCCAGTCATCATCCAAGAACTGCCTACATAAATTAATCTGGGGTATAAAATGTCTGATGGATTGATTATATATATAAACCGCAGCTATATAGTCCCTAAATAAGTCCACATATATTGGATGCAAATGCTACCCACATAGCTTTAACACCAATTTGATAACAGCAGATGCCTTTAAAAAAATGTTTTTGGATAAAACTAGTTCAGTTATAAAAGAAATTCATTAAGTTGCAAATTTAGCAACAATGCAACATAAAACAGGAGGTTTACAGCTGTTATTTTTTTAATACTTTTATTGAATTATCACTTAAAACATAGGCAAACATGCATTTATATACAAGAAAACAAACCATATTTACATGTTCCTAGTTGCAAACACTATACATCACTTTTTGTATAAATTTCATCAATGCAACATTACATAAATTGCTCATTTCCTCTCTTCCCATAAATCTCATTCCTCCTCCAAAACATTATTTTGCATGCATTGTTCCCTCAATTTCCATTTATTTCTATAGAATTTATTCCTATCTTTTTCTAATGATCCCATTTCCAGATATTTTATGTGTGTTACAGTATTCAATCCTTCAGATACAGATGGTTTAGATTTTGATTTTCATTTTCTAGTAATTGCTTTTTTTGGTAGCCACTAGAATTAAACTTAGCAAGGCCTTAATATGTCTTGTTAGTTCGGATCCAGTATCCCAGCTCAAAAAAAAAATCCCTTACTTAGTTAGACTCATTTGCTGAAGCAATATTTCTGACAGAGTACTCTGTAAGGAATCTTTGAAGTCTGCCAGCTCATTACACTCCCAAAACACATGTTCCCAGTTATCTCTTTTTTCCCTATCATATCTCCAACATTTATCATTTACCTGAGGAAAAATTATTTGGAGTATACCTATAAAAAATCTTCCAGGCAAAAATTCTAAATCATCTAGACTTTGTTGCATACTTGGGAGCCATATATATTTCCTGTCATTGTTTTCTTGTGAATTACTTATCCAGTCTCTCTTATCAATCTTTTCTAACCTCCTCTGATTGATTCCTGTAGTTATTGTGCAATATTTTATATGGCCTACTAATTTTCCTGTTTTTAACAGCAGCTTCTGTTTTAGATTCAGCTAAAAACTCTACCAGAAAAGGTCTTTCACTTAGGATTGCCCTATCCCTTACTCTTTGCCTGTACACTGATACCAATTCCTGATAGGGAAGACATTATCAAGTCTGCAGTCCAAATGTCTTCTTTGGCTCTGTGAGTTCTGCTACTTTTCCCTCTCTAGCTATTTGCTCCAAATTCCTTGGTTCTTTTGCCAGTTTTCTCCAACAAATACCAGTCACTCTTGGAAATTCTCTGTACCCCTAATTGCAGCCATCCCTATTGGCAAAATCTCCTTTCTCCATTCTTGTGTTGGCTTAGTTCTTAGGATGCTTTCTGCTACTTTATGAATAGAATATTCTGTATGGCTGTTGTTATTCTATGTAATGATCTGCATCCAAAATCCCACTCTCTCCTTCTTCTTGAATTTTCTCCATCTCACCATCATCCCTTTCCACTTTGAATTCTAGATTTCTGCTTGTGCTATGTATATGAGTCTTAACTGTGTAGTTCTGAAATATCCTGCCAGATCATATAATTCTAAACTGCCTTGTTTTGTTGGAAGGATTGACTTATCCCATTTGATCCTTGCCTGCTTCCCTCCCAGATAAATTCCTTCAACTCTTTATTAAATATTGACCACAACATCTACTCTGGTTGATAAAAATATGCCTGATCTATATATAAAACTAAAAGGACTAAAGCATTTTTCGCTGCTTGTATCTTACTCTACATATCCATCAAATTTCTCAGTTTTTGTATCATCTTTTTTTGTCTCTTCCCACATATCCTTAGCTGCCATAACATAATCCTTTTTATTCCATACTCCTAAATACTTCATTTTATCATGTCCCCTTAAATATGGGTATTGCTGGACTGGTTCAGGTGTGGGTATATAGTTTACTGCTATAGCTTTTAAAGATGTTCCACGACTCTGAAATGCTGTTTTCAGGTTTTGTCATATAAAAAATAATATTTTCTGCAAATAAAGCCAACTGTTTTTGATTGCCATACCAATTATATCCTTGAATTTCTTAGTCCCTTATTTTCTTTGCCAATGGCTCTAAATATAAAGTACATAACAAAGGGGAAAGAGGACACCCATGCTCGGTTCCTCTGTTCAAACACAACATGCCAGAGAGGAACCCTCCCACTTTAATTTTTCTTCCAATCCCTCATATATCCTCCTAATTAGCCTAATTATTGAATCAGGGCATGCAAATGCTTTCGTTGCCCAAATCATGAATTCCCAGCTTACTCTGTTGAATGCCGTCTTTTCATTAAGACCCACCAACAATGGCAGTGTTTTCTTGCACTCTGCTTCTCTCTAGATCATCATTGTTTTACACCTGTTAATGTTACCAAAAGTTTTAATGCTCTGTTTCATTTACTATAGCTGAAATATTTAGTATGATGTGTATGGGGGACATTTTATACTAGTCAAATCAACAAGTGCGCAGACAAGGGATTTGTAAGCATATGAGTGCTGTGAGAATTAAGCACTATACTAATGTCGTATATAAACACACTTGTGAGCATCCAAATCCAACTTTTGTTTTCACAGGAGCTGATAGATTGAAATATGCTACAAGGCAATCATTTCATGATATGGAACATCATGTGACTGCTATACTAGGAGCACTTTTTAAACCTGATATGAAGTATTTGTATCACTTTACATTATGTAGTTTTCAAATGTCAAGTAGTAGTTTTTTTTTAATTCCTTCCTTTCATATATAATGTTTAGTGTCTTTTATGTGAAGTATTTCATTTATGGAAGGTCAGCTGTTGAGAATTATGTAATTTGATTGTATTATACAATGGAGTGATTTATTGTTATGTAATAACACTAAAGAGGATCGCAGTTGTAGATGAAATGGTCTTTTGATCCTTCTGGTAGTTCCTTGAGTAAAAAGTGGGCTTGAATGGGGTGCTGGCATTTTTCTTCTTTCTCTTTTTTGGTGTTGAGCATTTCACCTATTTGTAGCCTGAATTATGTAGATTATTTATTATTTGATTTATGCAAGTTTGAAGCTAAAAGAGGTAGCCAAGCAAAACACAATCACAAGGCATTTTTTACTTACGTTCGTAAACTCCGAAGTACAACACAACAAGACACTGACTGTGAATGATGTTATCTACACTGAGGCTGAAGATATAGCTAACCTACTGGATGATAAATTTAGCTTTAACTTTACTCCTCTTTCCCCTCCATCTGTCCCTCAAGATGTACCTGAAAATGGCTTATCTCCAGCTATTACACAAGACCAAGTCCTAAAAGTGCTATGAAATGCTAACAATATTGCATTAGTGGGTCCTGACAATATCCCTGGATGCATCTTTAATAGCATGAAGCATGATTCAGCCACACCCCTAACAGCACTGTTCAGTCTCAGCCACACCCCTAACAGCACTGTTCAGTCTCAGCCATTCCCCTAACAACACTGTTCAGTCTCAGCCTCCATGCAAGTTTTGTACCAAGTGAATAGAGAACAGCTACAGTCATCCTCCTGCATAAGGGAGGACCTTCTACAGACCCAGGCATTATAGACATACATTGTCTGACCAGCCTCATATACAAAGCCATGGAAAGGCATATCATGGAATTAATCAATCAGGACTTAGGAAACCTCCAAACACTGGACTCATCTCAGTTTAGATTCATCAAGGGCAGATCATGCTTACTTAACCTGGTGTATTTTTTGAAAAGCTCATGAAAGAAAGGGATGAAGGCAAAATGGTACACACCACATACCACAACCTGGTCAAAGTTTTTGTCATAATTCCCAAGTCAAGCATAGTATAAAAGCTAAATATACTGGGAATAAACCCCTATGTTACCTACTGGGTTGCCAGCTGTCAAACAGATAGGACACAGATAATCAAAATAAGGGGAAGTTACCTCAAAAAGAGACCAGTCACCAGTGGAGTCCCCCAGTGTTCTGTACTGGGATCTCTCCTGTTTGGCATCTACTTTTCTGAAGTAAAAGCCAATACCAAAAGACTCTAACTGACTAAGTTTGCAGATGACTATAAGCTAGGAGCAGTCATTGAATCCCCAAATGACTTAGCCATCCTGCAGAAGGCTTTGTCTCAAATAAATAACTGGTGTCAAAATCATGGTCTGAAACTAAATGCCAAAAAATGCATTATTGTATCCTTTGGGAAGTCATGTACCTCAGGGAACTACCACATTGACAAAATGTCCCTGAGAGTTGCCCCAGTTGTTCACAGTTTTGGAAATTATGTGGGCAGGGACCTAACTTTGACCAACACGTGTCTATTGCTGTAAGAAAATTTTTCTTTATTGCACAGCTTATAAACAAAGATATTGTGTCTAGGTCTAGGGATGTCATTGTCCCTTTTTACTCAGCCCTCATTAGGCCAGTCATTGAGTATAATGCCCCCTTTGGCATGTATCTGTCCAGACATATGCAACAACTGGAATGCCCACAGAGATACCTTAAAAGGAAAACTGCAGCACCAGGTAAACATTAGTTTGGGACAAGAATGTGATATAAAAGAACTTGAGCAAGAGGGAGTGTATAAATACTTGGGGAATTGATGAAGGATCAGCAATAAAACATGAACAAATGCAAATAAAGCTCAGTAAGGAGTACTTTAGAAGACATAAATTAATCCTGAAAACAGCATTGACATCTAGGAACAAGATCCAAACCACAAATCAATTTGCTCTTCCTGTCCTAACTTATAGTTTTGGAGTGATTGACTGGTGCCAAAAAGTGTTGGATAGATTGGATATTAAAACAAGAAGGATGCTTCATGCTCACCAAATGATTTATAAAAATCACTGTGTATACCAAGATTATATATTCCCTGTTCCGAAGGCGGGATGGGCCTCCTTGAAATTGATTACATGTATAGATCTGCAATTGTAGGACTTCACACATATCTACTGACCTCACAACATACAAATGTAGTGAAAGTTTTCAAACATGAGGAGAATAAATCTTAGATGGCATCTCTGCTTAATTTAGCAGAAGCATATCTACGTCAAGCAGGAATGGAAATCAAACCAGAAGTAGATAAAAACCAGGCAGCAACTGAATGTGCTAAAAAACAAAAGAAAGAATATAAGGTGAAGGACCAGATGAGAAGGCAAGAAATGTGGAAAAAACATAAATATAGTTGCAAGTATAGAAAACTTCTGGAAGAGCCTCATGTTGATCAAGAACGAATGCAGGAATGGTTAAGGAGAGGTGAATTTACATCAAGAAATGAAAGGTTAATATTGGTAGCCCAAGACAGTGGGCTACGTACACGCTGGTTTCCAAAGTCCATTGAACATGTGGGAGAAACAGACATGTAGATTTTGTAAAACCGAATTGGAAACAGTCACGCACCTTGTTGCTGGCTGCAATACACTAATGGCAGAGGGACTGTATACTGAAAGGCATAATAATGTAGCGAGACTGTTACACTGGAGATTGTGCAAACATTATGGTAATGAAGTGGCTGAAAAACACTGGAAACATGAGCCACAAAGAGTCATAGAAGATGATGAAGTTTATATCACATGAGATCACCCAATACCAACAGTTCAAAAGATAGATGTTAGAAAACCAGATGTAGTGGTCCAAGAAAAGAAGACAAAAGTAGCATTAATCATTGAAATCACCACACCTAGTGACTACAGTGTCTTGCATACAGAGAGACACAAAGTCATAAAATACCTTGATCTGCAGGCAGAAATGAGAGCCATGTGGAAGAAAGATACCCAGACAGTTCCAATAGTAGTAGGAAAAACTGGTCTTATAAAAAAGAATTTACAATTGTATTTAGATATATTACTAATTCATGTAATACCATACGAATTGCAGAAGGAGTCATTACTGGGCTCATTGCAGGTGCTGCGAAGAGCACTTTTGGGTGACATCAAAGAGTGAAACAATACTAATTTCATGAATTTTAATCGTACTTTGACTTAGGAATGGAGTCCATTTCCATCATGGTATTAGAAACCCAAAAGACTTGGAGAAATTAAAAATGGCAGATACCATACTAAAAGATGCAATTTCTAAACAACATGTCCTACATGGACAGACTCAAAGCCCTGTCACTATACTAAGTATCCTATAGACTGCTGAGAGATGACCTGTGTCTGGTAGGCATTCTCCAACCTATTACCGTGGATTTACTGCACATCGGCAAGTCAGATGGCATCAAAAGTAATTGGTCTGAGGATCAAAACCTCTTCTGCAACATGAACAGAATGGTTTGCAGGGATAGGTATATTTCATAGAGGATACTGCTGTTGTGGAACAGATTCCCCATCCACATAAAACAAAGTTAATTCCTGTCTATTTTCAAGCACAACTTGAATTTATGGATGGAAAACAGAAAATTTACTCCAGGATTGCCCCCTGTACTACTAATGGAGAGAGGCAGCTCCTAAATGCTTTATGCTAGGCATGGGTCCTCTCAAATTATCTGTGGTATGAACCCAGTTATTCTCATTTGGAGTAATATATAATTATTGACTATGGGATGGGTAAGGCCAATATATAACCAAATGGGATGGGTTATTTTTAGTGCAAAAAGGTAAACTGTCTAGACTTAAAATGGCCCACAAGGACAGCTAATGTAGTACTTAACTATGAACCTATGTTTGCTGTTTGAATGATATCATCAGGTTTTGTCTCTCCCTTATCTGAGACTGTTTCAATAAAACCTAACTCAGCAAACCTAAGATAAGCTAAACATGAGCCCCAATGGGGAACAAGTTCTGTTCTCCCTAATCTTGGTGGTCATTGAACTGGGTTGCGATAAATCAAGCTCAACAAGCCAAGCCTTTATTAAACTGGATCTATGAAACTCATGGTATTCATACATATATATATTTCACATGGACACACACACACACACACACACACACACACACACACACACACACACACACACACACACACACACACACACACCACACACACACGCACACACGCACGCACACACACACACACACACACACATTTATGTATATATTTGCAGTGGAATGGTGAGCAAAGTGGGAAGGAAGATGATGAGCTATTCAGTAATGCAGCTTAAGTTCAGCCATTGTTTTACTGACAATTTTGTTTGTACATCGAACAAAGTTTAATGCAGGGTCTAGCATTAACTAAAAACATTTTTGCACAGATACATTAAGTATGACATTGATGTTTTTCTCTAGTTTTAGTAGCGGGGTACACACTATGAAACCTTTGAACTACAGCAAAGACCATGATGCTGAATTTATTTGAACTGACCAGTAGTATATTGGTATGGGTCCAGATGCATAGAACAATGAAATGGGTTTGCAAATGTCACTGTAGATCAATAGTATTTTTACTGGACTTAAGAAAAAGAAAGTCATCATCATATGTTTGCTATTTTACGTTTGGAAGATCATTTGTTAGATAACTGATAAAGAGCAAAAAGAGTAATAAACCAAGGACAGAACCTTGTATCACACCATTGTTAAGTGTGCCTGGTTCACATAGGAACTTAGTTTGAGCATGCTGACTGCTAAGCACGCACCCTTAGCAAACCAAATATTGAGTACCATTTAAGCAGCCATGGTTGCAACTTTGGCTTCTAAAATGATTGTGCACACACTTTATAAGGACCAGTTTGCAACTCTTCCACCATGCTGACCTACATTGTATGTCCACCCTAGGACATGAAAACTGAGTATGCAGAATCCTCAGTCTCCTCACTGGCCTTAGATGTGGGTCAGCATTAGCCCAGTGGATGATATGGTAGGTCAAGTAGAGCCAGTTAAAGAGGAGAAGACCTGGAAGCAAACATTTTTAAATTGATGTCCTTAAAAAGAATGGGACATGCTCACTGAATTACTACTATAAAATGCTCCAGTTATTATAAAAAAAAACTTTTAAAATTATGTTAGTTTTCACTCTAATCTCCAGAACCTTTCTAATCATTTGCTTCTTAACATTTGACTTAACTTCTGAGGTGACAATTCCCAGTGTTAAAAGCTTATACTTCTATGTTATAGTTTTTTTCCATTTCTTTTGCCGTTTTCTCTAGTATAGTTTTATCATAACTCCCTCCTCTTCTGCAGCATATCTTATTTACTTTCTAAATGATTTACATAATAATCATAGGTTCATAGGTGCTTACTAGGCAAGGGATCTTTTTGGATCTTAATAATCTTAGTCTTACATTCCCATAGTAGTTTTTATCCCTTATATTTTGTATACAAATAACTTAGAGATGCGACAGACAAGGGTATGTTGGGACATTTATATGTTTCCCCTCCCCATGAGGAAAAGGGGTGAATGTGTGGATACCCATTCATTCACCCAAATTATGTCTGAATAGAGTAAGAGAAATATTTTGCTTTATATAGACTGGAAGACAGTTCCACAGAAAATGTATTCTCTGTGATACATATCTATCCCTCAAACATATTCTTTTTATTTTGCCAATGAGACTGAAATCCCTTGCGTGGTTGTTTATGATACCATTGGACTTGCAAATGTCTAATATGTCTGATAGAATAGGGTCTGTTGAAGCTCTATATGTGAGGCACATATTACTTATTGGTAGTCTGTATGATACTGAGAAGGAATAAGGCTTTGAGACAGTCTGCATAGTGTTTATAGATTAGATCCTTGATTTTTTTTTTAGTGAGGAAGCATTGCAGTCATTCCATTTATGACAAGTGCTTAGGTTGGTACATACTGAATGGAGCATTATATTCATTGATCAGCCTAATGAGTACCGAGTACAGTGGTCTGACTATATCCCTGGATCTGGATGCAATATCCTTAGATATAAGCTGTGCAATGAAAAAGGACTCCCTTGGAGATGTAGTGATCAAAAGACAGTTCATTGTCAATATAAGCTCCCAAACCCCTAACTACGGGATCAGTCTTTGGATGTGTATTGTCAATGTGATAGCTACAAGGAAAGTCAAGCTTGCTGAAAGATATGATTATGCATTTCTTGACATTTATTTTAGTCCATGGTTTTGACACCAGCTATTTTTCTGAGCAAGTCCTCTTGGAGGTGCTTGGTGTCCTCTGAGGAATGTATGATTTCAGTTAGTATACAGTCCTCTGCAGTCTTGATCATGCAAAACCATTAACATTAGCTTTGACCTCTGAGAAACAAATGCCAACGAGAAGTGGCCCAAGGACTGTACCTTGGAGTACACCGTCAGTGAGAAGTCTTTTAAAGGGGGGTAGACCCACCCAACCTAATTTCCTGGGTTCTTTGTGATACAATTTGCTATCCACTTACTTACACAGGGATTGACATTTAGCTTGGAGAGTTCATGTATCATACCTTTTCATGGAATAGTGTTGAATGCCTTTTTGAAGTGTAGATATGTGGTGTGTACTGTTTTACCCTTTCCCATTGCATCAATATCTTTTTTGAAGAAGTCAACCAGGTTAAGTAAGCAGAACCAACCCTTGATTTATCCAGACTGTACTGGCCTTTATCCTTACTTATTAATTCCATAATGATCCTTCTCATAGCCTTAAAGATGAGTCTTTTCAGGTTTGTCTATAATTACTAGGTTCCATTGTAACCCCCAACGTTGTGCAACTGAATGACTGTTGCTTTTCTCCATTCACCAGGCTCATAGCCTGTTTGGAAGCTGATATTAAGTAGCTTCTGTAGGAATATAAATATAGTGTTCTTGGCCTTAAATATCACCATGAGAACTGGTTCTTGGGAAATATGGGGAGTGTAGCTGTACATATATGATCTAAGAATATTTATAGGAGAGAGGGGTGAAGTTTAAGGTAAATTTGCCCAGTAGAAAATTTTCTACATCCTTTGGGTCTGAGTATGTAATATAATTTACTATTAGCTCTGCACAGTACTGGGAATTGTTTCTGAGATCTTTGACATAATTAAAGAAGACATTGTGGTTATCTTTCACTTGGGTGGCTATTTTTGACTCATATCTGTCTTTAGCTGACTTGATTAGGGTCCAAAGTTTCTTGTTTAGTTTAGCAAGAGTGTTTTTAGCATCTTGAAAGCTGGATTTCTTATTGTGTGGAATGATTTTTTTTCTTTTTCTTTTTATTACAGAGCATGTGTATATATGGGTTTCACCACAGGGGGTTATTTTTGAATTCGGCAGTGTATTTATTTCTGAGGGAAACAGATAAGTCATATGCAGCTAGTACATACAACTGCTTACTCATTCACTCATGCATTCCTTTTGGCAGTTTAGAAGATCACCAGTCAGCCTACTGCATGTCTTTGGAGGTGGGAGGAAACCTGGGGCAGCCAGAGAAAACACAGTACAAGATATTATGCATGTCTTACATCTGACTCCAATATTCCATATGTGCATAATTTGTCTTTCTCTGATGTAGGTACACTGTGTGTACATGTTTGTGTGTGTGTGTAACCTTATATATTTATACATACATATATATATATATATATATATATATATATATATATATATATAGCTACACAATATATATATATATATATGTGTGTGTGTGTGTGTGTATATACGTATGTATGTATATATATATATATATATATATATATATATATATATATATATATATATATATATAAATATATAGATTCACTTTATAATCTCGAAATACTGAAACGTCGAATTTCGGTATATCTAGACTATAAAGTCAAACCCACAAAACCGCGAAAATTGAAATCCCGAACCTAAACACACCATACACTGCACTACCCACACTACCAAAAAAAAACCACACACAAACATAACAACACATATCTACAAACCTACACTACAAATAAGCAGGGGGGCAAGCCCCACTGCACCCCCCACCCCCCTACTTGTATATTCTAACTCCAAGATTGCACCGAACACTAAAAGACAGCAAACTCACAACCAGACATTCTACAGTCCCACACACACACACACACACACACACACACACACACACACACACACACACACATACACAATGCATACTACAGAACTGGCACCTCACCTGTGTGCCCTGTTCAATTACAGCCTCACCTCAGGCTTTGTCCCCACCAAATGACGCACTGCTACAGTCATCCCTCTCCACAAAGGAGGAGCGACTACAGACCTCGGGAATTATCGCCCCATTAGCCTGATGTGTCTGATATGTAAAGCTATGGAACGCATCATCATGGACCTAATAAACAAGGATATAGGGAATCTCCAAACTCTGGATCCTACACAGTTTGGTTTTGTGAAGGATAAATCATGCCTGCTCAACTTGGTTGACTTCTTTGAGTCAGTCACCAGAGCTGTGGATGAAGGTAAGGTGGTTCATACAGCCTACCTTGATCTGGCCAAGGCCTTTGATACCATTCCCCACTCAGGAATCATAGAAAAACTTACTAAGCTAGGCATCAACCCCTATATCACTAGGTGGGTTGCAAACTGGCTCACAGATAGAACCCACAGTGTGAAAGTAGCTGACTCCAAGTCAGACTGCTGACCAGTCACGAGTGGAGTCACACAGGGTTCAGTCGGGTCTATATTATAACATCGAAATCTACAAAGATCGAATGTTATAATATCAAACCCAAAACACCGAAATCCAAAAACATTGAACAGTAAGAATAGCAAATTTTTTCCCAGGGGAAAAAATTAACTATTCCGAGAAACATACACACAACACAAACACACACAAAAAAGAGCAATCCACACACATACACTTAAAATCCTACACCTAAACCTAAACTAAACTTTACATACACTACTAGCTATCCACTTACCTTAACCCAACCCTAACCCTAAGGTCCATCACTATCGCACACTCACCTCACCTGCGCCCTAACCCTAACTCACCTAACCCGCCCCCTAACCCTAACCTACACACAACCACACACTTACCTGACCTGCACCCTAACCCTAACTCACCTAACCTGCCCCCTAACCCTAACATACACACAATCGCACACTTACCTGACCCGCACCCTAACCCTAACGTCCACACAACCGCACACTTACCTGACCCGCTCCCTAACCCTAACTCACCTAACCTGCCCCCTAACCCTAACCTACACACAATCGCACACTTACATGAACCTGACCCGTAACATTCCAACATATCGAATACTGAAAACAGTGAAGCCACAGCAACGGCCCACCGAATTCTTTCCCTGGGAAAGAATTCGGTGTCCTGCACCTTCGCTGTTTTCAGCGTTTGACATTATGGGGTCGATATTATAACATTCGATCTTTGTAGATTTCGATGTTATAATATAGACCCGTTCAGTCCTGGGTCCTCTCCTGTTTGGTATCTACTTCTCTGAAGTCCAGGCCAACATGAAGGGACTCTGGCTGACAAAGTTTGCAGATGATTGCAAGTTGGGAACGCTATTATTAACTCCCCAAGTGATGCTGACATCCTACAGAAAGGCCTCAGTGGGACCAACGATTGGTGTCAGAACCATGGCCTTAAGATCAATGCCAAAAAATGTGTCTTCATCCCCTTTGGGAAAAACCCAGTTCCCTTGAATTACCACATTGATGATAGTCCACTGAACACAGAAGGTGTTATAAGAGATCTGAGAACACAGGTTGATAGCAACCTCTCTTTTGACCACCATGTTGCCACTGTGGTCAGAAAGTCCTTCTATGTGGCACATCTCATTACTAAGGGTTTTGCATCCAGGAAGAAATTGTCTCCCTCTACTCTTCCTTCATTAGACCAATCATCGAGTACAATGCCCCATTTGGCATGTACCTCACTAGACACATGCAACAACTGGAGAGGCCGCAAAAGTACCTCACAAAGAGGATCCTAGGCCTTAAACACTTGCCCTATATGGACAGACTCAAAAAAACTCCAACTATTCTCTGTCTCATATTGCCTACTTAGAGGCGATCTCTGCTTGACTTACAAAGCCATGTCTGACCCAGGTCTGTTAGAAATTCTCCATCTAAAGAAATCACAATCCCTCCACACCACACACTTCAGAGACCTCAACCTCACTACCACAATCAACAGAACATGCTGGAGGGACAAGTTCATAACCCAGAGACTGCCCATGCTATGGAATAGACTTCCCATACATGTCAAGTAGAGCATCTCACTGGCCTTCCTCAAGAGAAATCTTGATGAGTGGATGGGAAATAGAAAATTCACCCCGGGGATAACTCCAGTGGCTCTACTCGACAGAGGCACTAGGAACTAAGGTTGGGTGGCATGATGCCAGGGTAATCCTATGGGTTAGGCTTGTAAAGGCTCCAGGGCCATTAGCCTAGTACACACCTATGAACCTATACAAACACCACTACAGTCAACAATTAAACACTCATACTTTTACCTGCCTACCCTAACCCACATGTACAACTTCCAAACACACTCATACACTCAAACACTTACCCAAAACCCTTATAAACTACTAACTTACCTTAAATTCCACCTAAATCCACAGACAAAACTGCACACCATCCAAACATATACTCCGCGTCACGTACCATTAAAGCATAACCGCAAATTCAACATATCCGGATTTGCGGTTATGCACTTTTGCTATTCTGCAGCATCGACTTTATGGTCTTGATATACTGAAATTCCCCATTTCAGTATTTCAAGATTATAAAGTGAATCCATATTTTATATATATATATATATATATATATATATATATATATATATATATATATGTATATATATAGATATGTATATATATATATTTGAGAGCTACTAATAAAGCTGAATGTAGGTATAGTTGACATCTGTTTAATTAACACAATTTGCTAGACTAAACATAAGGGTGCTAGGTATGTGAGATCGCTACATTATCCATTACCATGGTTGATGAAAATGCCCTTTCCCTGGTATTGTACGATCTTCGAGTTAGAATATAAATTTAACAGAGGGATGTGAGGGTGGAGGGTGCTTGCCCCCCTGCAAAAAATAAATGTTTTTTACTGTCATACCCCGAGGCTGTGTCTCAGAGCATGCATATTCATGTGTTGACTTTTTTTTTTTTTTTCTCTAAATTAAGGACGTCAGCATTTATATATTTCAATCACTTTTAGTATATCCATATGCACACTTAGTGTATCTCCTTACCTAACCCTTACTCTAACCCTAACCCATATGCGCACGCGCGCACACACACACACACACACACACACACACACACACACACACACACACACACACACACACAGACACACACACACACACACACACACACACACACACAGTACATCCCACTTAACTCCTTTGGCAAAGCAAACATCTGAAGAGCAAAGAAGCTTGGTAAGGGGATAGCTTTTGTGCACATTTTTGTATGTGGTATGTGTCTGAGCTGTCTTTTGTAGTGGTACTGTTATAGAAAGGGGGGTTCTAAGGGTAGGTGCAGGGTTAAGGTTAGAATTAGTATGCATTATTTAGGAGATGAAGTGGGGCAAATTGCAATGCTGTTAATTTACCAGTTGAAGGCAATAAGCATGCATTTTTGGAAAATAGAGTGGGTATCCTGCGGAGTAATTAAATGATAACTTGGATGTAAGACTATGAGTTTAACTACTAGGTGATCAAAAATGTATAACTTTATACTGTAAATATAGCAAGTCATATATCAAAAATGCATGTAATAAAATTATGCAGATACACATATTTGCTGTAAAAGGTATGATACAACAGGATTGTACCATATGTATGATATCTTCCCCAGTCAAGACCTGGTCTACTTATTGTGACATAGTGGAAAGAAATAGCTTTCACTTTTACAGCAATCACTTTCAAACCACATCTCCATGTATTTTAAGGCAGGCTGTTTGGCACCAAAGACTTACTGTATGTCTAGCTATGCACAGTTCATGGTCACAGTTAATTCCGACTCAAGCAGAAAAAATTCAAACTCTAGGTAGTGCAAAGAAGAAAACAAAGGGACTGCAGAGAAGGGTTCAATGTAGTGAAGAATAACATATTTAAAGAATAATTGTGCTTGTGGAATCTGGTTTCTATTTATTACAGCAGTAAAATCTGCATAGAGACTTGTAAATACCCCTTTGTGTCATGTTTACCTGAACTCCATCTCCTTATGTGGGCATCAGCAGGTGATAGTGATGTAGCTATGCATGCCTAAATGGGATGTTAAACATTTCAGATTGAAATTATACCTTACTGGTGGAAAAAGGCATGGTCACTTCTGCAGTACGGAGAGAACACGTATTACCTCTGAAAACATTGGAGGAGCAGTAAGCGTGGAGTGTTGTTCTAGGAATGATTTGTGATTATATGATGAAAAAAAAATATTTGCAAGCACAATTCAACTCTTGATGTGGACTTCACTTTAAAGTTTATTTATTTTGTGGCAGTGAAACACACTTGGGTTGCAGATAATATTTTTAGTATTTGGTCAGTAGAATTAGGCTGAACCACATTGGTAAGTTTCAGTACAAACTATCAGCTGTTTATATTTCTGATATGAAAAGAAGTACACGCATTTATTTCAGCCTTTGTGTTGTGTTGATTTCTGTAGTGAATTTTGAGAATTACCTTAGATAGCCGATACTTCATGAAAATCATGACAGACTGCATACATCGATATACATATGTGTATGTATGCGTGTCTGTGTGTGCGTGTGCGTGTGCGTGTGCGTGTGTGTGTGTGTGTGTGTGTGCGTGTGTGTGTGTGTGTGTGTGTGTAATACTTTATCAATAGGAAAATTCACTGGAAATCATCCTATGAAAAAATCCAATGACAATTTCGTCTTAAAAGTCACTTTGCAATAACAGTATTCTTACATTACTATGGAAATCACAATTAATCCTGTCTGCCATTAAACTTTCTAACATTTTTGCTTTACTGTTGCTATTAGTTTTAAGCCAGCACTTTAAAATATGCTTTAAATGATGACCTATGCACTTAACAGTTTCTCAAAGTCAAATCAGTCAGGGGTGATAGTATACATGGCTAACATTTTTTCTTAAATTTATTTATTTATTCATTTGTCTTTGTTCCCCGGGAAAGTCCAACTGGGTAATATCCATTTCCAGTGGAGGCTTGGGGAGAAAAGCTCCATTTGTTTATATTTGCATTATGCTTGGTTCCAGTTAAACACAGAGTAGTCACATTTCTATCTACATTTATACACAAATGTAGTTACATTTATACATTCTAAGATTTTACAGAGTTAGAGGTTACTAAAAAGAAACCCCATGTGCAACTTAATGGATTGTACAGGCAGCAGTTATGTATAAAAATTGTTCTGACATTTCAGTGAGAGGTTGAGAGTATTCAGTTTAAGGAGAGTATATTGTATGGTGAGCACAAAGTCTTAACCTTGTGGTGAGCATATGCAGGACCAGAACTGGTTAGATGTTGTTTAAGCAGTGGTTTAAAACTATTGAGCTTCTCAGAGAGTTTTATCTTTGGGGGGATACTTGCTATTCCAGGGTTTAGCAATGTATTGAGAGTACAGAGAGTCTCCTGCAACATTGTGTGACTTATCTGTGAGTAGTAAGAATTTGTTACTAGAACAAAGGTACCTTGCTGGACAGTAGGGCAGTAGGGTCTATGTTAAAAGAGCGAACGATCATAATGTCGAGTACAACATACTCAACACACTATGATCGAAAGTTCAAAACCTCGAAACCTTAAAACCCCGAAATAAACAAAATCGAAAGATTTGGTTTGTCCCACACCTTCCCTACACTAACATACAAAACACACACTTACAATCAATGCATACAAACCCCTACATACTCACATCATTCAAACACTTACACACCTACACAAACACACCTACTTTTAAAACAAAGTGGGGGGCTTCACCCCCACCCACCCCCAACTAAATATACCAACTCCGAGATCGCTGTACATTGGGTTACCGTGAAATTGCCCTTTCCCCAATGTACAGCGATCTCAGAGTTGGTATATTGAACAAAGCAGCCTCTTACCTAGCCATTCCGAACAGTGTAGCATGTCTACATCACATGCCACACTGACTAGGATGGCCGACCAAAACATTTCGGAACTCCATATTTCGACATTTGGAGTCTCCGATTACATGAACGTTCGAGCAAAGCTTGTCGAGTATGTAGTACTTGACATTTTGATCATTCTTTCATGTAACATAGACCCAGGCAGTAGTAACTTTTATGGTGCAAGGCATTTTTCCTGATGAATGAGTTTGCATGCTGTAGTCAGTTGTGAATATGTTAGGTACCTGTACAGTTCAAGGCATTTAAGCTATGACAATACTGGGTCCTATGAGGGAGATTGGTAGCAAATATAGCTATTTTATTGTAGCAGATGGCAAGTATCTTTCTTTGAGTATTGTTTAAGTGTGTTAGGATAAGAGTAGTGTATTAGAGTTAGCAGTAAGAAGCAGGTAGCTAGAGATTTTCTTGCAGTATATGTAAGTAATCCATTGATCCTATAAAGGGAGCCCAGTTTCTTGTGTGTAGATTTAATGGTGTGCAGTATATGCAGTGTATGGTCATATTTGAGCTTGTCATCTATTATAATGCCTAGAAGTTTACTGTGAGTTACAGTTTCAATGACAGTATTATGAGTCTCATATTTGCTGACTTTATAATAAAAGATTGCTTTCAATTTTGGCAACTTTTTGAGATAAAAAAAAAAACATTAACTTAGTTCTCTTGGGGTTGAGTAGGAGGCTTGATTCTTTGAACCAGGTTTCTGCAGAGCAGAAAGATTTTTGGGTAATGTCTTTGAGCTTGTTTATTGTTGAGGCTGCACATATTAATCTTCAGTCTTCT